>NW_026126122.1:0-246313 GCF_943737965.1 Phodopus roborovskii
TGGCCAGCCATAGGCCTTTACTGGCCAGTAAAGGCCTTTGACTGGCCAGCACGGACTTTGGCTGGCCAGCCATGGCCTTTACTGGGCCAGTAAAGGCCTTTGACTGGCCAGCACGGACTTGGCTGGCCAGCCATAGGCCTTTACTGGCCAGTAAAGGCCTTTGACTGGCCAGCACGGACTTTGGCTGGCCAGCCATAGGCCTTTACTGGCCAGTAAAGGCCTTTGACTGGCCAGCACGGACTTTGGCTGGCCAGCCATAGGCCTTTACTGGCCAGTAAAGGCCTTTGACTGGCCAGCACGGACTTTGGCTGGCCAGCCATAGGCCTTTACTGGCCAGTAAAGGCCTTTGACTGGCCAGCACGGACTTTGGCTGGCCAGCCATAGGCCTTTACTGGCCAGTAAAGGCCTTTGACTGGCCAGCACGGACTTTGGCTGGCCAGCCATAGGCCTTTACTGGCCAGTAAAGGCCTTTGACTGGCCAGCACGGACTTTGGCTGGCCAGGGGCTGGCCAGCCATAGGCCTTTACTGGCCAGTAAAGGCCTTTGACTGGCCAGCACGGACTTTGGCTGGCCAGCCATAGGCCTTTACTGGCCAGTAAAGGCCTTTGACTGGCCAGCACGGACTTTGGCTGGCCAGCCATAGGCCTTTACTGGCCAGTAAAGGCCTTTGACTGGCCAGCACGGACTTTGGCTGGCCAGCCATAGGCCTTTACTGGCCAGTAAAGGCCTTTGACTGGCCAGCACGGACTTTGGCTGGCCAGCCATAGGCCTTTACTGGCCAGTAAAGGCCTTTGACTGGCCAGCACGGACTTTGGCTGGCCAGCCATAGGCCTTTACTGGCCAGTAAAGGCCTTTGACTGGCCAGCACGGACTTTGGCTGGCCAGCCATAGGCCTTTACTGGCCAGTAAAGGCCTTTGACTGGCCAGCACGGACTTTGGCTGGCCAGCCATAGGCCTTTACTGGCCAGTAAAGGCCTTTGACTGGCCAGCACGGACTTTGGCTGGCCAGCCATAGGCCTTTACTGGCCAGTAAAGGCCTTTGACTGGCCAGCACGGACTCTGGCTGGCCAGCCATAGGCCTTTACTGGCCAGTAAAGGCCTTTGACTGGCCAGCACGGACTTTGGCTGGCCAGCCATAGGCCTTTACTGGCCAGTAAAGGCCTTTGACTGGCCAGCACGGACTTTGGCTGGCCAGCCATAGGCCTTTACTGGCCAGTAAAGGCCTTTGACTGGCCAGCACGGACTTTGGCTGGCCAGCCATAGGCCTTTACTGGCCAGTAAAGGCCTTTGACTGGCCAGCACGGACTTTGGCTGGCCAGCCATAGGCCTTTACTGGCCAGTAAAGGCCTTTGACTGGCCAGCACGGACTTTTGCTGGCCAGCCATAGGCCTTTACTGGCCAGTAAAGGCCTTTGACTGGCCAGCACGGACTTTGGCTGGCCAGCCATAGGCCTTTACTGGCCAGTAAAGGCCTTTGACTGGCCAGCACGGACTTTGGCTGGCCAGCCATAGGCTTTACGGGCCAGTAAAGGCCTTTGACTGGCCAGCACGGACTTTTGCTGGCCAGCCATAGGCCTTTACTGGCCAGTAAAGGCCTTTGACTGGCCAGCACGGACTTTTGCTGGCCAGCCATAGGCCTTTACTGGCCAGTAAAGGCCTTTGACTGGCCAGCACGGACTTTTGCTGGCCAGCCATAGGCCTTTACTGGCCAGTAAAGGCCTTTGACTGGCCAGCACGGACTTTTGCTGGCCAGCCATAGGCCTTTACTGGCCAGTAAAGGCCTTTGACTGGCCAGCACGGACTTTTGCTGGCCAGCCATAGGCCTTTACTGGCCAGTAAAGGCCTTTGACTGGCCAGCACGGACTTTTGCTGGCCAGCCATAGGCCTTTACTGGCCAGTAAAGGCCTTTGACTGGCCAGCACGGACTTTTGCTGGCCAGCCATAGGCCTTTACTGGCCAGTAAAGGCCTTTGACTGGCCAGCACGGACTTTTGCTGGCCAGCCATAGGCCTTTACTGGCCAGTAAAGGCCTTTGACTGGCCAGCACGGACTTTTGCTGGCCAGCCATAGGCCTTTACTGGCCAGTAAAGGCCTTTGACTGGCCAGCACGGACTTTTGCTGGCCAGCCATAGGCCTTTACTGGCCAGTAAAGGCCTTTGACTGGCCAGCCATAGGCCTTTACTGGCCAGTAAAGGCCTTTGACTGGCCAGCACGGACTTTTGCTGGCCAGCCATAGGCCTTTACTGGCCAGTAAAGGCCTTTGACTGGCCAGCACGGACTTTTGCTGGCCAGCCATAGGCCTTTACTGGCCAGTAAAGGCCTTTGACTGGCCAGCACGGACTTTTGCTGGCCAGCCATAGGCCTTTACTGGCCAGTAAAGGCCTTTGACTGGCCAGCACGGACTTTTGCTGGCCAGCCATAGGCCTTTACTGGCCAGTAAAGGCCTTTGACTGGCCAGCACGGACTTTTGCTGGCCAGCCATAGGCCTTTACTGGCCAGTAAAGGCCTTTGACTGGCCAGCACGGACTTTTGCTGGCCAGCCATAGGCCTTTACTGGCCAGTAAAGGCCTTTGACTGGCCAGCACGGACTTTTGCTGGCCAGCCATAGGCCTTTACTGGCCAGTAAAGGCCTTTGACTGGCCAGCACGGACTTGGCCAGCACGGACTGGCTGGCCAGCCACTTTACTGGAGGCCTTTACTGGCCAGTAAAGGCCTTTGACTGGCCAGCACGGACTTTTGCTGGCCAGCCATAGGCCTTTACTGGCCAGTAAAGGCCTTTGACTGGCCAGCACGGACTTTTGCTGGCCAGCCATAGGCCTTTACTGGCCAGTAAAGGCCTTTGACTGGCCAGCACGGACTTTTGCTGGCCAGCCATAGGCCTTTACTGGCCAGTAAAGGCCTTTGACTGGCCAGCACGGACTTTTGCTGGCCAGCCATAGGCCTTTACTGGCCAGTAAAGGCCTTTGACTGGCCAGCACGGACTTTTGCTGGCCAGCCATAGGCCTTTACTGGCCAGTAAAGGCCTTTGACTGGCCAGCACGGACTTTTGCTGGCCAGCCATAGGCCTTTACTGGCCAGTAAAGGCCTTTGACTGGCCAGCACGGACTTTTGCTGGCCAGCCATAGGCCTTTACGGAGGGCTGGCCAGTAAAGGCCTTTGACTGGCCAGCACGGACTTTTGCTGGCCAGCCATAGGCCTTTACTGGCCAGTAAAGGCCTTTGACTGGCCAGCACGGACTTTTGCTGGCCAGCCATAGGCCTTTACTGGCCAGTAAAGGCCTTTGACCGTGCAGAGGGCCTTTGCTGGCCAGCCATAGGCCTTTACTGGCCAGTAAGGGCCTTTGACTGGCCAGCACGGACTTATGCTGGCCAGCCATAGGCCTTTACTGGCCAGTAAGGGCCTTTGACTGGCCAGCACGGACTTTTGCTGGCCAGCCATAGGCCTTTACTGGCCGGTAAGGGCCTTTGGGCTGGGCAGCACGGACGCCTTTGCTGGCCAGCCATAGGCCTTTACTGGCCAGTAAAGGCCTTTGACTGGCCAGCACGGACTTTTGCTGGCCAGCCATAGGCCTTTACTGGCCAGTAAAGGCCTTTGACTGGCCAGCACGGACTTTTGCTGGCCAGCCATAGGCCTTTACTGGCCAGTAAAGGCCTTTGACTGGCCAGCACGGACTTTTGCTGGCCAGCCATAGGCCTTTACTGGCCAGTAAAGGCCTTTGACTGGCCAGCACGGACTTTTGCTGGCCAGCCATAGGCCTTTACTGGCCAGTAAAGGCCTTTGCCTGGCCAGCACGGACTTTTGCTGGCCAGCCATAGGCCTTTACTGGCCAGTAAAGGCCTTTGACTGGCCAGCACGGACTTTTGCTGGCCAGCCATAGGCCTTTACTGGCCAGTAAAGGCCTTTGACTGGCCAGCACGGACTTTTGCTGGCCAGCCATAGGCCTTTACTGGCCAGTAAAGGCCTTTGACTGGCCAGCACGGACTTTTGCTGGCCAGCCATAGGCCTTTACTGGCCAGTAAAGGCCTTTGACTGGCCAGCACGGACTTTTGCTGGCCAGCCATAGGCCTTTACTGGCCAGTAAAGGCCTTTGACTGGCCAGCACGGACTTTTGCTGGCCAGCCATAGGCCTTTACTGGCCAGTAAAGGCCTTTGACTGGCCAGCACGGACTTTTGCTGGCCAGCCATAGGCCTTTACTGGCCAGTAAAGGCCTTTGACTGGCCAGCACGGACTTTTGCTGGCCAGCCATAGGCCTTTACTGGCCAGTAAAGGCCTTTGACTGGCCAGCACGGACTTTTGCTGGCCAGCCATAGGCCTTTACTGGCCAGTAAAGGCCTTTGACTGGCCAGCACGGACTTTTGCTGGCCAGCCATAGGCCTTTACTGGCCAGTAAAGGCCTTTGACTGGCCAGCACGGACTTTTGCTGGCCAGCCATAGGCCTTTACTGGCCAGTAAAGGCCTTTGACTGGCCAGCACGGACTTTTGCTGGCCAGCCATAGGCCTTTACTGGCCAGTAAAGGCCTTTGACTGGCCAGCACGGACTTTTGCTGGCCAGCCATAGGCCTTTACTGGCCAGTAAAGGCCTTTGACTGGCCAGCACGGACTTTTGCTGGCCAGCCATAGGCCTTTACTGGCCAGTAAAGGCCTTTGACTGGCCAGCACGGACTTTTGCTGGCCAGCCATAGGCCTTTACTGGCCAGTAAAGGCCTTTGACTGGCCAGCACGGACTTTTGCTGGCCAGCCATAGGCCTTTACTGGCCAGTAAAGGCCTTTGACTGGCCAGCACGGACTTTTGCTGGCCAGCCATAGGCCTTTACTGGCCAGTAAAGGCCTTTGACTGGCCAGCACGGACTTTTGCTGGCCAGCCATAGGCCTTTACTGGCCAGTAAAGGCCTTTGACTGGCCAGCACGGACTTTTGCTGGCCAGCCATAGGCCTTTACTGGCCAGTAAAGGCCTTTGACTGGCCAGCACGGACTTTTGCTGGCCAGCCATAGGCCTTTACTGGCCAGTAAAGGCCTTTGACTGGCCAGCACGGACTTTTGCTGGCCAGCCATAGGCCTTTACTGGCCAGTAAAGGCCTTTGACTGGCCAGCACGGACTTTTGCTGGCCAGCCATAGGCCTTTACTGGCCAGTAAAGGCCTTTTGACTGGCCAGCACGGACTTTTGCTGGCCAGCCATAGGCCTTTACTGGCCAGTAAAGGCCTTTGACTGGCCAGCACGGACTTTTGCTGGCCAGCCATAGGCCTTTACTGGCCAGTAAAGGCCTTTGACTGGCCAGCACGGACTTTTTTGCTGGCCAGCCATAGGCCTTTACTGGCCAGTAAAGGCCTTTGACTGGCCAGCACGGACTTTTGCTGGCCAGCCATAGGCCTTTACTGGCCAGTAAAGGCCTTTGACTGGCCAGCCGACTTTGCTGGCCAGCCATAGGCCTTTACTGCGTGGCCAGCCATAGGCCTTTGCTGGCCAGCGCCTGGCCAGTAAAGGCCTTTGACTGGCCAGCACGGACTTTTGCTGGCCAGCCATAGGCCTTTACTGGCCAGTAAAGGCCTTTGACTGGCCAGCACGGACTTTTGCTGGCCAGCCATAGGCCTTTACTGGCCAGTAAAGGCCTTTGACTGGCCAGCACGGACTTTTGCTGGCCAGCCATAGGCCTTTACTGGCCAGTAAAGGCCTTTGACTGGCCAGCACGGACTTTTGCTGGCCAGCCATAGGCCTTTACTGGCCAGTAAAGGCCTTTGACTGGCCAGCACGGACTTTTGCTGGCCAGCCATAGGCCTTTACTGGCCAGTAAAGGCCTTTGACTGGCCAGCACGGACTTTTGCTGGCCAGCCATAGGCCTTTACTGGCCAGTAAAGGCCTTTGACTGGCCAGCACGGACTTTTGCTGGCCAGCCATAGGCCTTTACTGGCCAGTAAAGGCCTTTGACTGGCCAGCACGGCCTTGCTGCGCCATAGGCCTTTGCTGGCCAGTAAATTTACTGGCCATTACGGCTGGCAGGCCTTTGACTGGCCAGCCCGGACTTTTTTGCTGGCCAGCCATAGGCCTTTACTGGCCAGTAAAGGCCTTTTTTACCCAGCACTGGCCAGCTGACTTTTGCTGGCCATAGGCCTTTACTGGCCAGTAAAGGCCTTTGACCTGGCCAGCACGGACTTTTGCTGGCCAGCCATAGGCCTTTACTGGCCAGTAAGGCCTTTGACTGGCCAGCACGGACTTTTGCTGGCCAGCCATAGGCCTTTACTGGCCAGTAAAGGCCTTTGACTGGCCAGCACGGACTTTTGCTGGCCAGCCATAGGCCTTTACTGGCCAGTAAAGGCCTTTGACTGGCCAGCACGGACTTTTGCTGGCCAGCCATAGGCCTTTACTGGCCAGTAAAGGCCTTTGACTGGCCAGCACGGACTTTTGCTGGCCAGCCATAGGCCTTTACTGGCCAGTGAAGGCCTTTGACTGGCCAGCACGGACTTTTGCTGGCCAGCCATAGGCCTTTACTGGCCAGTAAAGGCCTTTGACTGGCCAGCACGGACTTTTGCTGGCCAGCCATAGGCCTTTACTGGCCAGTAAAGGCCTTTGACTGGCCAGCACGGGACTTTGCTGGCCAGCCATAGGCCTTTACTGGCCAGTAAAGCCTTTGACTGGCCAGCACGGACTTTTGCTGGCCAGCCATAGGCCTTTACTGGCCAGTGAAGGCCTTTGACTGGCCAGCACGGACTTTTGCTGGCCAGCCATAGGCCTTTACTGGCCAGTGAAGGCCTTTGACTGGCCAGCACGGACTTTTGCTGGCCAGCCATAGGCCTTTACTGGCCAGTGAAGGCCTTTGACTGGCCAGCACGGACTTTTGCTGGCCAGCCATAGGCCTTTACTGGCCAGTGAAGGCCTTTGACTGGCCAGCACGGACTTTTGCTGGCCAGCCATAGGCCTTTACTCTCCTGTAAAGGCCTTCTACTAGCCTGCAGGCCACTATAGCCCATTATTGGCCAGTATGTATTTTACTTGCCAGTATGGTCTTTTACTGGACAGTATGGCTTTTTGCTGGCCAGTAATAGGCCTTTACTCTACAGTTAATGCCTTTTAAACCACCTGGCCACTATACGCCATTTCGGGGGTTTTGGGGGGGTGGGGGGGGGGGGGGGGGGGGGACTGGCCAGCACGGACTTTTGCTGGCCAGCCATAGGCCTTTACTGGCCAGTAAAGGCCTTTGACTGGCCAGCACGGACTTTTGCTGGCCAGCCATAGGCCTTTACTGGCCAGTAAAGGCCTTTGACTGGCCAGCACGGACTTTTGCTGGCCAGCCATAGGCCTTTACTGGCCAGTAAAGGCCTTTGACTGGCCAGCACGGACTTTTGCTGGCCAGCCATAGGCCTTTACTGGCCAGTAAAGGCCTTTGACTGGCCAGCACGGACTTTTGCTGGCCAGCCATAGGCCTTTACTGGCCAGTAAAGGCCTTTGACTGGCCAGCCAGCCAAGGCCTTACTGCCAGGCCTTGACTGGCCAGCATGGACATTTGCTGGCCAGGCCATAGGCCCTTTGTGGACATTCAAGCCCGTAATGGACTTTTAATGCCCCAATGACCATTACAGTTCGTAATTTCCAATAAATGCCTTGATGGACATTAATATCCATGAAGGACAATAAAGGCCATAATGGACATTAAATTCAGTATTGGCCATTGAAGCCGTAATGGCCATTAAGGCCGTAATGGCAATTAATGTCAGTAATGGCCATTAAAGTCCGTATAGGCCATCAATGTCTGTAATTGCCCTTAATTGCCTTAATGAACACAAAAGGAATAATGGTCATCAATGGCCATTATCGACATTAAAATCCGTAATGTCCATTAGAGTCCGAATCGGACATTAGAGGTCGTAATGGCCATTTAAGTTCATAATGGTCATTAAGGGCGTAATGGATATTAAAGTCTGTAATGGCCATTAAAGGCCGTAATGGCTATATAAGGCTGTAATGGCCATAAAGGTCGTAATGATAAATAAAGTCCGTAATGGAAATTAAAGTCCGTATTGGCCATTAAATACCTTAATGGTCATTAAAGTCAGTAATGGCCATATTGGCCATAATTGTTATTAATGGCCATAATGGCAATTAAAGGCCATAATGGGCATTAAAGGCCGTAATGCCCATTAAAGGCCGTAATGGACATTAACTCCGAAATGGCTATTAAAGTCTGTAATGGACATAAAAATCCGTAATGGACACTAAAGGCAATAATGGATATAATGTCTGTAATGTCCATTAATGTCTGTAATGGCCTATGAAGGTCGAAATGGACATTTACTTCCGAAATGGAAAATAACTTCCGTATGTCCTTTAAAGTCCATATTGTCTATTAAATGCCATAATGGCCATTAAGTCCATAAACGACATTAAAATCCATAATGGCCATTAAATGCCATAATGGCCATTAAAGATTGTAATTTCCATAAAGGCAGTAATTGACATTAAAGTCCGTAATGGACAATAAAGGCCGTAATGGACATTAAATGCCGTAATGACCATTAAAGTCCATGATGTCCATTAATGTTCATAATGGCAATTAAATGCCGTAATGAACATTAAAGGCATATTGGTCTTCAAACTCCGTAATGGCCATTAAAGGGCGAAATGGACATTAAAGTCTGTAAGGGCCATAATGTCCGTAATGGCCATTAACGTCTGTAATGGCCTTTAAATGCCGCAATGGATATTTAAGTTCGTAATGGACATTCAGGCCGTAATGGATATTAAATACCGTAATTGACATTAAAGACCGTAATGGACATTAAAGGCCGTATTGGCCATTAAAGGCCATAATGTTCATAAATGCCGTCATGGCCATTAAAGTCCATAATGGCAATTAAAGTCCCTAATGGCCATTAAAGTCCGTATTGGCCATTAAAGTCCCTAATAGCCATAAAGGCCGTAATGGACATTAAAGTCCATGATGGATATTAAAGTCAGTAACGGCCATTAAAATCCGTATTGGCCATTAATGGCCATGATTGCCATTAATTACCATAATGACCATAAAAGGCATAATGGTCATTAAAGACCATAATGGACATTAAAGTCCGTAATGTCCATTAGAGTTCGTATCGGCCATTAGAGGACGTAATGGCCTTTAAGGTAGTAATGGCCATTATCCGTAATGGATATTAAAGTCCGTAATGGCCATTAAAGTCCGTATTGGCCATTAAAGGCCTTAATAGCCATAAAGGCCGTAATGGACATTAAAGTCCGAAATGGCATTTAAAGTCTGTAATGGACATAAAATTCCGTAATGAACAGTAAATGCCATAATGGCTATAATGTCCGTAATGTCCATTAATGTCTGTAATGGTCTATAAAGGCCGAAATGGACATTTACGTCTGAAATGGAAAATAACTTCCGTAATGTCCATTAAATGCCATAATGGCCATTAAGTCCATAATCGACATTAAAGTCCGTAATGGCCATTAAATGCCATAATGGCCATTAAAGATTGTAATTTCCATAAAGGCAGTAATTGACATTAAAGTCTGTAATGGACAATAAAGGCCGCAATGGACATTAAATGCAGTAATGACCATTAAAGTCCATGATAGCCATTAATGTTCATAATGGCCATTAAATGCCGTAATGAACATTAAAGGCACATTGGTCTTCAAACTCCGTAATGGCCATTAAAGGGCGAAATGGACATTAAAGTCTGTAAGGGCCACAATGTCCGTAATGGCCATTAACATCCGTAATGAACTTTAAAGGCCGTAATGGATATTTAAGTTTGCAAAGGACATTCAGGCCGTAATGGATATTAAATACCATAATGGACATTAAAGACCGTAATGGACATTAAAGGCCGTATTGGCCATTAAAGTCCATAATGTCCATAAATGCCGTCATGGCCATTAAAGTCCATAATGGCAATTAAAGGCTTAATGGCCATTAAAGGCCGTAATGGTCATTAAAGGCTATAGTGGCCATAAAGGTCGTAATAGCCATTACATGTCGAAGTGGTCATTAATGTCCGTAAAGGAAATTAAAGTCCGTAATGGCCATTAAAGTCCGTATTGGCCATTAAACCCATAATAGCCATAAAGGCCGTAATGGACATTAAAGTCCATAAAGGCAATTAAAGTCAGTAACGGCCATTAAAGTCCATATTGGCCATTAATGGCCGTAATTGCCATTAATTACCATAATGACCATAAAAGGCATAATGGTCATTAAAGACCATAATGGACATTAAAGTCCGTAATGTCCATTAGAGTCCGTATCGGCCATTACAGGACGTAATGGCCATTTAAGGTCGTAATGGCCATAATCCGTAATGGATATTAAAGTCCTTAATGGCCATTAAAGTCCGTATTGGCCATTAAAGGCCTTAATAGCCATAAAGGCCGTAATGGACATTAAAGTCCAAAATGGCATTGAAAGTCCGTATTGGCCATTAGGCCGTAATGTCTATTAAAGGGTGTAGTGGCGATAAAGGTCATAATGGCCATTAAATGTCGAAATGGTCATTAAAGTCCGTAATGGAAATTAAAGTCCGTAATGGCTATTAAAGTCCATATTGGCAATTAAAGACCATAATGGCCATTAAAGCCATAAATGCAATTAAAGGCCGTAATGCCCATTAAAGTCCGTAACAGACATTAAGTACGTAATGCACATTAAAGTCCATAATGGACATTATAGGCTGTAATGGCCATAAAGGTCTTAATGGTCATTAAATATCGTAATGTTCAGTAAAGTCCGATATGGAAATTAAAGTCCGTAATGGCCTCAATGGCCGTAATGGCCATTAAACTCCTTAATGGTAATTAAAGGCCGTAATGGCCATTAAAATCCGCAATGGGCATTAAAGGCCATAATAGACATTAAGTCCGGAATGTATATTAAAGTCCATAATGGACATTAACGTCCGTAATGGACATTATAGGCTGCAATGGCAATGAAGGTCTTAATGGGCATTAAAGGTCGTAATGTTCATAAAGGCCGTAATGGACATTAAAGGCCGGAATGTCCAATAAAGCCCGTAGTGGCCATTTAAGGCCATAATGGACATTAAAGTCCGTAATGGACTTAAAGGCCGTAATGGCCATGAAGTCGATAAACGACATTAAATTCCATAATGGCCATTTAATGCCGTAGTGTACATTCAAGCCCGTAATGGTTATTTAATGCCGTAGTGGACATTAAAGTTCATAATTTCCATAAAGGCCCTAATGGTCATTAATGTCCATAATGGACAATAAAGGCCGAAAGGACATTAAGCCGTAATGGCCATTAAAGTTCCTAATGTCCATTAAAGTCCGTAAAGGAAATTAAATTTCGTAATGGCCATTAAAGTCCATATGGGCCATTAAAGGCCGTATTGGCCCTTAAAGGTCCTAATGGCCATTAAGTCCATAATCGACATTAAAGTCCATAATGGCCATTTAATGCCTTTGTGGACATTCAAACCCGTAATGGCCATTTGATGCCGCAGTGACCATTAAAGTTCGTAATTTCCATAAATGCCTTGATGGACATTAACATCCGTGAAGGACAATAAAGGCCGTAATGGACATTAAATTCAGTATTGGCCATTAAAAGCCGTAATGACCATAAAGGCCGTAATGGCCATTAAAGTCCGTAATGGCAATTAATGTAAGTAATGTCCATTAAAGTCCGTATTGGTCATTAATGTACGTAATTACCATTAATTGCCGTAATGAAAATAAAAGGAATAATGGTCATTAATGGCCATAATGGACATTAAAGTCCGTAATGTCCATTAGAGTCTGTATCGGCCATTAGAGGTCGTAATGGCCATTTAAGGTGGTAATGGCCATTAAGGCCATAATGGATATTAAAGTGTGTAATGGCCATTAAAGGCCGAAATGGCCATAAAGTTCGTAATGGTCATTAAAGTCCGTAATGGAAATTAAAGTCCGTATTGGCCATTAAATACCTTAATGGTCATTAAAGTCAGTAATGGCCATATTGGCCATAATTGCTATTAAAGGCCATAATGGCAATTAAAGGCCTTAATTGGCATTAAAGGCAGAAATGCCCATTAAAGGACGTAATGGACATTAACTCCGTAATGGCTTTTAAAGTCTGTAATGGACATAAAAATCCGTAATGAACAGTAAATGCCATAATGGCTATAATGTCCGTAATGTCCATTAATGTCTGTAATGGTCTTTAAAGGCCGAAATGGACATTTACGTATGAAATGGAAAATAACTTCCGTAATGCCCATTAAATGCCATAATGGCCATTAAAGATTGTAATTTCCATAAAGGCAGTAATTGACATTAAAGTCCGTAATGGACAATAAAGGCCGTAATGGACATTAAATGCCGTAATGACCATTAAAGTCCATGATGGCCATTAATGTTCATAATGGCCATTAAATGCCGTAATGAACATTAAAGGCATATTGGTCTTCAAACTCCGTAATGGCCATTAAAGGGCGAAATGGACATTAAAGTCTGTAAGGGCCATAATGTCCGTAATGGCCATTAACGTCTGTAATGGCCTTTAAATGCCGTAAAGGATATTTAAGTTCGTAATGGACATTCAGGCCATAATGGACATTAAATACCATAATGGACATTAAAGGCCGTAATGGACATTAAAGGCCATAGTGTCCATAAATGCCGTAATGGCCATTAAAGTCCATAATGGAAATTAAGGCCGTAATGGCCATTAAAGGCTATAGTGGCCATAAAGGTCATAATCGCCATTACATGTCGAAATGGTCATTAAAGTCCGTTAAGGAAATTAAAGCAAGTAATGGCCACTAAAGTCCGTATTGGCCATTAAAGGCCATAATAGCCATAAAGGCCGTAATGGACATTAAAGTCCATATAGGCCATTAATGGCGGTGATTGCCATTAATTACCATAATGACCATAAAAGGCATAATGGTCATCAAAGACCATAATGGACATTAAAGTCCGTAATGTCCATTAGAGTCCGTATAGGCCATTAGAGGACGTAATGGTCATTTAAGTTCGTAATGGCCATTATCCGTAATGGATATTAATGTCCGTAATGGCCATTAAAGTCCGTTGTGGCCATAAAGGCCTTAATAGACATAAAGGCCGTAATGGACATTAAAGTCCGCAATGGCATTTAAAGTCCGTATTGGCCATAAAGTCCGTAATGTCTATTAAAGGCTGTAGTGGCGATAAAGGTCATATTGTCCATTAAATGTCGAAATGGTCATTAAAGTCCGTTATGGAAATTAAAGTCCGTAATGGCCTCAATGGCCGTAATGGACATTAAACTCCTTAATGGTAATTAAAGGCCGTAATGGCCATTAAAATCCGCAATGGACATTAAAGGCCATAATAGACATTAAGTCTGCAATTGCCATTAAAGTCCATAATGTACATTAACGTCCGTAATGGACATTATAGACTGCAATGGCAATGAAGGTCTTAATGGGCATTAAAGCTCGTAATGTTCATAAAGGCCGTAATGGACATTAAAGACCATAATGTCCAATAAAGCCCGTACTGGCCATTAAAGGCCGTAATGGACATTAAAGTCCGTAATGGACTTAAAGGCCGTAATGGCCATGAAGTCGATAAACGACATTAAATTCCATAATGGCCTTTTAATGCCGTAGTGGACATTCAAGCCCGTAATGGTTATTTAATGCCGTAGTGGACATTAAAGTTCGTAATTTCCATAAAGGCCCTAATGGACATTAATGTCCGTAATGGAAAATAAAGGCCGAATGGACATTAAAAGCCATAATGGTCATTAAAGTTCATAATGTCCATTAAAGTCCGTAAAGGAAATTCAATTTCGTAATGGCCATTAAAGTCCATATGGGCTATTAAAGGCCGTATTGGCCCTTAAAAGTCCTAATGGCCATTAAGTCCATAATCGACATTAAAGTCCATAATGGGCATTTAATGCCTTTGTGGACATTCAAACCCGTAATGGCCATTTGATGCCGCAGTGACCATTAAAGTTCGTAATTTCCATAAATGCCTTGATGGACATTAACAACCGTGAAGGACAATAAAGGCCGTAATGGACATTAAATTCAGTTTTGGCCATTAAAAGCCGTAATGACCATAAAGGCCGTAATGGCCATTAAAGTCCGTAATGGCAATTAATGTCAGTAATGGCCATTAAATTCCTTATTGGTCATTAATGTAGGTAATTGCCATTAATTGCCGTAATGAAAATAAAAGGAATAATGGTCATTAATGGCCATAATGGACATTAAAGTCCGTAATGTCCATTAGAGTCTGTATCGGCCATTAGAGGTCGTAATGGCCATTTAAGGTCGTAATGGCCATTAAGGCCGTAATGATTATTAAAGTCTGTAATGGCCATAAAAGACCGTAATGGCCATATAAGGCAGTAATGGCCATAAAGGTCATAATGGACATTAAAGTCAGTAATGGAAATTAAAGTCCATATTGGCCATTAAATACCTTAATGGTCATTAAAGTCAGTAATGGCCATATTGGCCATAATTGCTATTAAAGGCCATAATGGCAATTAAAGGCCGTAATTGGCATTAAAGGCCGAAATGCCCATCAAAGGCCATAATGGACATTAACTCCGTAATGGATTTTAAAGTCTGTAATGGACATAAAAATCCGTAATGAACAGTAAATGCCATAATGGCTATAATGTCCGTAATGTCCATTAATGTCTGTAATGATCTATAAAGGCCGAAATGGATATTACGTCTGAAATGGAAAATAACTTCCGTAATGTCCATTAAATGCCATAATGGCCATTAAGTCCATAATCGACATTAAAGTCCGTAATGGCCATTAAATGCCATAATGGCCATTAAAGATTGTAATTTCCATAAGGCTGTAATTGACATTAAAGTCTGTAATGGACAATAAAGGCCGCAATGGACATTAAATGCAGTAATGATCATTAAAGTCCATGATGGCCATTAATGTTCATAATGGCCATTAAATGCCGTAATGAACATTAAAGGCACATTGGTCTTCAAACACCGTAATGGCCAATAAAGGGCGAAATGGACATTAAAGTCTGTAAGGCCCACAATGTCCGTAATGGCCATTAACGTCCGTAATGACCTTTAAAGGCCGTAATGGATATTTAAGTTCGCAAAGGACATTCAGGCCGTAATGGATATTAAATACCATAATGGACATTAAAGATCGTAATGGACATTAAAGGCCGTATTGGCCATTAAAGGCCATAATGTCCATAAATGCCGTCATGGCCATTAAAGTCCATAATGGCAATTAAAGGCTTAATGGCCATTAAAGGCCGTAATGGACATTAAAGGCTATAGTGGCCATAAAGGTCGTAATAGCCATTACATGTCGAAATGGTCATTAAAGTCCGTAAAGGAAATTAAAGTCCGTAATGGCCATTAAAGTCCGTATTGGCCATTAAAGGCCATAATAGCCATAAAGGCCGTAATGGACATTAAAGTCCATAAAGGCAATTAAAGTCAGTAACGGCCATTAAAGTCCATATTGGCCATTAATGGCCATGATTGCCATTAATTACCATAATGACCATAAAAGGCATAATGGTCATTAAAGAACATAATGGACATTAAAGTCCGTAATGTCCATTAGAGTCCGTATCGGCCATTACAGGACGTAATGGCCATTTAAGGTCGTAATGGCCATAATCTGTAATGGATATTAAAGTCCTTAATGGACATTAAAGTCCGTATTGGCCATTAAAGGCCTTAATAGCCATAAAGGCCGTGATGGACATTAAAGTCAGCAATGGCATTTAAAGTCTGTATTGGCCATAAAGGCCGTAATGTCTATTAAAGGATGTAGTGGCGATAAAGGTCATAATGGCCATTAAATGTCGAAATGGTCATTAAAGTCCGTAATGGAAATTAAAGTCCGTGATGGCTATTAAAGTCCATATTGGCCTTTAAAGACCATAATGGCCATTAAAGCCATAATGGCAATTAAAGGCCGTAATGCCCATTAAAGTCCGTAACAGACATTAAGTACGTAATGGCCATTAAAGTCCGTAATGGACATAAAATTCCGTAATGAACATTAAAGTCCGTAATGGACATTATAGGCTGTAATGTCCATAAAGGTCTTAAAGGCCATTAAAGATCGTAATGTTCATTAAAGTCCGTTAGGGAAATTAAAGTCCGTAATGGCCTAAAAGGCAGTATGGCCATTAAACACCTTAATGGTAATTAAAGGCCGTAATGGCCATTAAAATCCGTAATGCGCATTAAAGGCCATAATAGACATTAAGTCTGTAATGGCCATTTAAGTCCATAATGGACATTAACGTCCGTAATGTACATTATAGGCTGCAATGGCAATGAAGGTCTTAATGGCCATTAAAGGTCATAATGTTCATAAAGGCCGTAATGGACATTAAAGGCCGTAATGGTCCTTAAAGTCCGTAATGGACTTAAAGGCCGTAATGGCCATGAAGTCGATAAACGACATTAAATTCCATAATGGCCTTTTAATGCCGTAGTGGACATTCAAGCCCGTAATGGTTATTTAATGCCGTAGTGGACATTAAAGGTCGTAATTTCCATAAAGGCCCTAATGGACATTAATATCCGTAATGGACAATAAAGGCCGAATGGACATTAAAAGCCGTAATCGTCATTAAAGTTCATAATGTCCATTAAAGTCCGTAAAGGAAATTAAATTTCATAATGGCCATTAAAGTCCATATGGGCCATTAAAGGCCGTATTGGCCCTTAAAAGTCCTAATGGCCATTAAGTCCATAATCAACATTAAAGTCCATAATGGCCATTTAATACCTTTGTGGACATTCAAACCCGTAATGGCCATTTGATGCCGCAGTGACCATTAAAGTTCGTAATTTCCATAAATGCCTTGATGGACATTAACAACCGTGAAGGACAATAAAGGCCGTAATGGACATTAAATTCAGTTTTGGCCATTAAAAGCCGTAATGACCATAAAGGCCGTAATGGCCATTAAAGTCCGTAATGGCAATTAATGTCAGTAATGGCCATTAAAATCCGTATTGGTCATTAACATAATTGCCATTAATTGCCGTAATGAAAATAAAAGGAATAATGGTCATTAATGGCCATAATGGACATTAAATTCCGTTATGTCCATTAGAGTCTGTATCGGACATTAGAGGTCGTAATGGCCATTTAAGGTCGTAATGGCCATTAAGGCCGTAATGGATATTAAAGTCTGTAATGGCCATTAAAGACCGTAATGGCCATATAAGGCAGTAATGGCCATAAAGGTCATAATGGACATTAAAGTCAGTAATGGAAATTAAAGTCCATATTGGCCATTAAATACCTTAATGGTCATTAAAGTCAGTAATGGCCATATTGGCCATAATTGCTATTAAAGGCCATAATGGCAATTAAAGGCCGTAATTGGCATTAAAGGCCGAAATGCCCATCAAAGGCCATAATGGACATTAACTCCGTAATGGATTTTAAAGTCTGTAATGGACATAAAAATCCGTAATGAACAGTAAATGCCATAATGGCTATAATGTCCGTAATGTCCATTAATGTCTGTAATGATCTATAAAGGCCGAAATGGATATTACGTCTGAAATGGAAAATAACTTCCGTAATGTCCATTAAATGCCATAATGGCCATTAAGTCCATAATCGACATTAAAGTCCGTAATGGCCATTAAATGCCACAATGGCCATTAAAGATTTTAATTTCCATAAGGCAGTAATTGACATTAAAGTCTGTAATGGACAATAAAGGCCGCAATGGACATTAAATGCAGTAATGACCATTAAAGTCCATGATGGCCATTAATGTTCATAATGGCCATTAAATGCCGTAATGAACATTAAAGGCACATTGGTCTTCAAACACCGTAATGGCCAATAAAGGGCGAAATGGACATTAAAGTCTGTAAGGCCCACAATGTCCGTAATGGCCATTAACGTCCGTAATGACCTTTAAAGGCCGTAATGGATATTTAAGTTCGTAAAGGACATTCAGGCCGTAATGGATATTAAATACCGTAATGGACATTAAAGACCGTAATGGACATTAAAGGCCGTATTGGCCATTAAAGGCCATAATGTCCATAAATGCCGTCATGGCCATTAAAGTCCATAATGGCAATTAAAGGCTTAATGGCCATTAAAGGCCGTAATGGACATTAAAGGCTATAGTGGCCATAAAGGTCGTAATAGCCATTACATGTCGAAATGGTCATTAAAGTCCGTAAAGGAAATTAAAGTCCGTAATGGCCATTAAAGTCCGTATTGGCCATTAAAGGCCATAATAGCCATAAAGGCCGTAATGGACATTAAAGTCCATAAAGGCAATTAAAGTCAGTAACGGCCATTAAAGTCCATATTGGCCATTAATGGCCATGATTGCCATTAATTACCATAATGACCATAAAAGGCATAATGGTCATTAAAGACCATAATGGACATTAAAGTCCGTAATGTCCATTAGAGTCCGTATCGGCCATTACAGGACGTAATGGCCATTTAAGGTCGTAATGGCCATAATCTGTAATGGATATTAAAGTCCTTAATGGACATTAAAGTCCGTATTGGCCATTAAAGGCCTTAATAGCCATAAAGGCCGTGATGGACATTAAAGTCCGCAATGGCATTTAAAGTCTGTATTGGCCATAAAGGCCGTAATGTCTATTAAAGGATGTAGTGGCGATAAAGGTCATAATGGCCATTAAATGTCGAAATGGTCATTAAAGTCCGTAATGGAAATTAAAGTCCGTGATGGCTATTAAAGTCCATATTGGCCCTTAAAGACCATAATGGCCATTAAAGCCATAATGGCAATTAAAGGCCATAATGCCCATTAAAGTCCGTAACAGACATTAAGTACGTAATGGCCATTAAAGTCCGTAATGGACATAAAATTCCGTAATGAACATTAAAGTCCGTAATGGACATTATAGGCTGTAATGTCCATAAAGGTCTTAAAGGCCATTAAAGATCGTAATGTTCATTAAAGTCCGTTAGGGAAATTAAAGTCCGTAATGGCCTCAAAGGCAGTATGGCCATTAAACACCTTAATGGTAATTAAAGGCCGTAATGGCCATTAAAATCCGTAATGGGCATTAAAGGCCATAATAGACATTAAGTCTGTAATGGCCATTTAAGTCCATAATGGACATTAACGTCCGTAATGTACATTATAGGCTGCAATGGCAATGAAGGTCTTAATGGCCATTAAAGGTCATAATGTTCATAAAGGCCGTAATGGACATTAAAGGCCATAATGGTCATTAAAGTCCGTAATGGACTTAAAGGCCGTAATGGCCATGAAGTCGATAAACAACATTAAATTCCATAATGGCCTTTTAATGCCGTAGTGGACATTCAAGCCCGTAATGGTTATTTAATGCCGTAGTGGGCATTAAAGGTCGTAATTTCCATAAAGGCCCTAATGGACATTAATATCCGTAATGGACAATAAAGGCCGAATGGACATTAAAAGCCGTAATCGTCATTAAAGTTCATAATGTCCATTAAAGTCCGTAAAGGAAATTAAATTTCGTAATGGCCATTAAAGTCCATATGGGCCATTAAAGGCCGTATTGGCCCTTAAAAGTCCTAATGGCCATTAAGTCCATAATCAACATTAAAGTCCATAATGGCCATTTAATGCCTTTGTGGACATTCAAACCCGTAATGGCCATTTGATGCCACAGTGACCATTAAAGTTCGTAATTTCCATAAATGCCTTGATGGACATTAACAACCGTGAAGGACAATAAAGGCCGTAATGGACATTAAATTCAGTTTTGGCCATTAAAAGCCGTAATGACCATAAAGGCCGTAATGGCCATTAAAGTCCGTAATGGCAATTAATGTCAGTAATGGCCATTAAAATCCGTATTGGTCATTAACATAATTGCCATTAATTGCCGTAATGAAAATAAAAGGAATAATGGTCATTAATGGCCATAATGGACATTAAATTCCGTAATGTCCATTAGAGTCTGTATCGGACATTAGAGGTCGTAATGGCCATTTAAGGTCGTAATGGCCATTAAGGCCGTAATGGATATTAAAGTCTGTAATGGCCATTAAAGACCGCAATGGCCATATAAGGCAGTAATGGCCATAAAGGTCATAATGGACATTAAAGTCCGTAATGGAAATTAAAGTCCATATTGGCCATTAAATACCTTAATGGTCATTAAAGTCAGTAATGGCCATATTGGCCATAATTGCTATTAAAGGCCATAATGGCAATTAAAGGCCGTAATTGGCATTAAAGGCCGAAATGCCCATCAAAGGCCATAATGGACATTAACTCTGTAATGGATTTTAAAGTCTGTAATGGACATAAAAATCCGTAATGAACAGTAAATGCCATAATGGCTATAATGTCCGTAATGTCCATTAATGTCTGGAATGGTCTATAAAGGCCGAAATGGACATTTACGTCCTAAATGGAAAATAACTTCCGTAATGCCCATTAAGTGCCACAATGGCCATTAAGTCCATAATCGACATTAAAGTCCGTAATGGCCATTAAATACCTTAATGGTCATTAAAGTCAGTAATGGCCATATTGGCCATAATTGCTATTAAAGGCCATAATGGCAATTAAAGGCCTTAATGGACATTAAAGTCCGTAATGCCCATTAAAGGCCGTAATGGACATTAACTCCGTAATGGCTTTTAAGGTCTGTAATGGACATAAAAATCCGTAATGAACAGTAAATGCCATAATGGCTATAATGTCCATAATGTCCATTAATGTCTGGAATGGTCTATAAAGGCCGAAATGGACATTTACATCCTAAATGGAAAATAACTTCCGTAATGCCCATTAAGTGCCACAATGGCCATTAAAGATTTTAATTTCCATTAAGGCAGTAATTGACATTAAAGTCTGTAATGGACAATAAAGGCCGCAATGGACATTAAATGCAGTAATGACCATTAAAGTCCATGATGGGCATTAATGTTCATAATGGCCATTAAATGCCGTAATGAACATTAAAGGCACATTGGTCTTCAAACACAGTAATGGCCAATAATGGGCGAAATGGACATTAAAGTCTGTAAGGCCCACAATGTTCGTAATGGCCATTAACGTCCGTAATGGCCTTTAAAGGCCGTAATGGATATTTAAGTTCGTAAAGGACATTCAGGCCGTAATGGATATTAAATACCGTAATGGACATTAAAGACCGTAATGGACATTAAAGGCCGTATTGGCCATTAAAGGCCATAATGTCCACAAATGCCCTCATGGCCATTAAAGTCCATAATGGCAATTAAACCTTAATGGCCATTAAAGGCCGTAATGGTCATTAAAGGCTATAGTGGCCATAAAGGTCGTAACAGCCATTACATGTCGAAATGGTCATTAAAGTCCGTAAAGGAAATTAAAGTCCCTAATGGCCATTTAAGTCCATATTGGCCATTAAAGGCCATAATAGCCATAAAGGCCGTAATGGACATTAAAGTCCATAAAGGCAATTAAAGTCAGTAACGGCCATTAAAGTCCTTATTGGCCATTAATGGCCGTGATTGCTATTAATTACCATAATGACCATAAAAAGCATAATGGTCATTAAAGACCATAATGGACATTAAAGTCCGTAATGTCCATTAGAGTCCGTATCGGCCATTACAGGACGTAATGGCCATTTAAGGTCGTAATGGCCATAATCCGTAATGGACATTAAAGTCCGCAATGGCATTTAAAGTCCGTATTGGCCATAAAGGCCGTAATGTCTATTAAAGGCTGTAGTGGCAATAAAGGTCATAATGGCCATTAAATATCGAAATGTTCATTAAAGTCCGTAAGGGAAATTAAAGTCCGTGATGGCTATTAAAGTCCATATTGGCCATTAAAGACCATAATGGCCATTAAAGCCATAAATGCAATTAAAGGCCGTAATGCCCATTAAAGTCCGTAACAGACATTAAGTACATAATGGCCATTAAAGTCCATAATGGACATTATAGGCTGTAATGGCCATAAAGGTCTTAATGGACATTAAAGATCGTAATGTTCAGTAAAGTCCGATATGGAAATTAAAGTCCGTAATGGCCTCAATGGCCGTAATGGCCATTAAACTCCTTAATGGTAATTAAAGGCCGTAATGGCCATTAAAATCCGCAATGGGCATTAAAGGCCATAATAGACATTAAGTCCGTAATGTATATTAAAGTCCATAATGGACATTAACGTCCGTAATGGACATTATAGGCTGCAATGGCAATGAAGGTCTTAATGGGCATTAAAGGTCGTAATGTTCATAAAGGCCGTAATGGACATTAAAGGCCGGAATGTCCAATAAAGCCCGTACTGGCCATTTAAGGCCATAATGGACATTAAAGTCCGTAATGGACTTAAAGGCCGTAATGGTCATGAAGTCGATAAACGACATTAAATTCCATAATGGCCATTTAATGCCGTAGTGTACATTCAAGCCCGTAATGGTTATTTAATGCCGTAGTGGACATTAAAGTTCATAATTTCCATAAAGGCCCTAATGGACATTAATGTCCATAATGGACAATAAAGGCCGAATGGACATTAAGCCGTAATGGCCATTAAAGTTCCTAAGGTCCATTAAAGTCCGTAAAGGAAATTAAATTTCGTAATGGCCATTAAAGTCCATATGGGCCATTAAAGGCCGTATTGGCCCTTAAAGGTCTTAATGGCCATTAAGTCCATAATCGACATTAAAGTCCATAATGGCCATTTAATGCCTTTGTGGACATTCAAACCCGTAATGGCCATTTGATGCCTCAATGACCATTAAAGTTCGTAATTTCCATAAATGCCTTGATGGACATTAACATCCGTGAAGGACAATAAAGGCCGTAATGGACATTAAATTCAGTATTGGCCATTAAAAGCCGTAATGACCATAAAGGCCGTAATGGCCATTAAAGTCCGTAATGGCAATTAATGTCAGTAATGTCCATTAAAGTCCGTATTGGTCATTAATGTACATAATTACCATTAATTGCCGTAATGAAAATAAAAGGAATAATGGTCATTATTGGCCATAATGGACATTAAAGTCTGTAATGTCCATTAGAGTCTGTATCGGCCATTAGAGGTCGTAATGGCCATTTAAGGTGGTAATGGCCATTAAGGCCATAATGGATATTAAAGTGTGTAATGGCCATTAAAGGCCGAAATGGCCATAAAGGTCATAATGGTCATTAAAGTCCGTAATGGAAATTAAAGTCCGTATTGGCCATTAAATACCTTAATGGTCATTAAAGTCAGTAATGGCCATATTGGCCATAATTGCTATTAAAGGCCATAATGGCAATTAAAGGCCGTAATTGGCATTAAAGGCCGAAATGCCCATTAAAGGCCGTAATGGACATTAACTCCGTAATGGCTTTTAAAGTCTGTAATGGACATAAAAATCCGTAATGAACAGTAAATGCCATAATGGCTATAATGTCCGTAATGTCCATTAATGTCTGTAATGGTCTTTAAAGGCCGAAATGGACATTTACGTATGAAATGGAAAATAACTTCCGTAATGCCCATTAAATGCCATAATGGCCATTAAGTCCATAATCGACATTAAAGTCCGTAATGGCCATTAAATGCCATAATGGCCATTAAAGATTGTAATTTCCATAAAGGCAGTAATTGACATTAAAGTCCGTAATGGACAATAAAGGCCGTAATGGACATTAAATGCCGTAATGACCATTAAAGTCCATGATGGCCATTAATGTTCATAATGGCCATTAAATGCCGTAATGAACATTAAAGGCATATTGGTCTTCAAACTCCGTAATGGCCATTAAAGGGCGAAATGGACATTAAAGTCTGTAAGGGCCATAATGTCCGTAATGGCCATTAACGTCTGTAATGGCCTTTAAATGCCGTAAAGGATATTTAAGTTCGTAATGGACATTCAGGCCATAATGGACATTAAATACCGTAATGGACATTAAAGGCCGTAATGGACATTAAAGGCCATAGTGTCCATAAATGCCGTAATGGCCATTAAAGTCCATAATGGAAATTAAGGCCGTAATGGCCATTAAAGGCCGTAATGGCCATTAAAGGCCGTAATGGCCATTAAAGGCTATAGTGGCCATAAAGGTCATAATCGCCATTACATGTCGAAATGGTCATTAAAGTCCGTTAAGGAAATTAAAGCAAGTAATGGCCACTAAAGTCCGTATTGGCCATTAAAGGCCATAATAGCCATAAAGGCCGTAATGGACATTAAAGTCCATAAAGGCAATTAAAGTCAGTAACGGACATTAAAGTCCGTATAGGCCATTAATGGCCGTGATTGCCATTAATTACCATAATGACCATAAAAGGCATAATGGTCATCAAAGACCATAATGGACATTAAAGTCCGTAATGTCCATTAGAGTCCGTATCGGCCATTAGAGGACGTAATGGTCATTTAAGTTCGTAATGGCCATTATCCGTAATGGATATTAATGTCCGTAATGGCCATTAAAGTCCGTTGTGGCCATAAAGGCCTTAATAGCCATAAAGGCCGTAATGGACATTACAGTCCGCAATGGCATTTAAAGTCCGTATTGGCCATAAAGTCCGTAATGTCTATTAAAGGCTGTAGTGGCGATAAAGGTCATATTGTCCATTAAATGTCGAAATGGTCATTAAAGTCCGTTATGGAAATTAAAGTCCGTAATGGCCTCAATGGCCGTAATGGACATTAAACTCCTTAATGGTAATTAAAGGCCGTAATGGCCATTAAAATCCGCAATGGACATTAAAGGCCATAATAGACATTAAGTCTGCAATTGCCATTAAAGTCCATAATGTACATTAACGTCCGTAATGGACATTATAGACTGCAATGGCAATGAAGGTCTTAATGGGCATTAAAGCTCGTAATGTTCATAAAGGCCGTAATGGACATTAAAGACCATAATGTCCAATAAAGCCCGTACTGGCCATTAAAGGCCGTAATGGACATTAAAGTCCGTAATGGACTTAAAGGCCGTAATGGCCATGAAGTCGATAAACGACATTAAATTCCATAATGGCCTTTTAATGCCGTAGTGGACATTCAAGCCCGTAATGGTTATTTAATGCCGTAGTGGACATTAAAGTTCGTAATTTCCATAAAGGCCCTAATGGACATTAATGTCCGTAATGGAAAATAAAGGCCGAATGGACATTAAAAGCCATAATGGTCATTAAAGTTCATAATGTCCATTAAAGTCCGTAAAGGAAATTAAGTTTCGTAATGGCCATTAAAGTCCATATGGGCCATTAAAGGCCGTATTGGCACTTAAAGGTCATAATGGCCATTAAGTCCATAATCAACATTAAATTCCATAATGGCCATTTAATGCCTTTGTGGATATTCAAAGCCGTAATGGCCATTTGATGCCGCAATGACCATTAAAGTTCATAATTTCCATAAATGCCTTGATGGACATTAACATCTGTGAAGGACAATAAAGGCCGTAATGGACATTAAATTCAATATTGGCCATTAAAAACCGTAATGGCCATAAAGGCCGTAATGGCCATTAAAGTCCATGATGGCAATTAATGTTAGTAATGGCCATTAAAGTCCGTATTGGCCATTAATGTACTTAATTACCATTAATTGTCGTAATGAACATAATAGGAATAATGGTCATTAATGGCCATAATGGACATTAAAGTCCGTAATGTCCATAAGAGTCCGTATCGGCCATTAGAGGTCGTAATGGCCATATAAGGTCGTAATGGCCATTAAGGCCGTAATGGATATTATAGTCCGTAATGGCCATTAAAGGACGTAATGGACATTTAAGGCTGTAATGGCCATAAATGTCGTAATGGTCATTAAAGTCCGTAATGGAAATTAAAGTCCGTATTGGACATTAAATACCTTAATGGTCATTAAAGACAGTAATGGCCATATTGGCCATAATTGCTATTAAAGGCCATAATGGCAATTAAACGTCGTAATGGGCATTAAAGGCCGTAATGCCCATTAAAGGCCGTAATGGACATTAACTCCGTAATGGCTTTTAAAGTCTGTAGTGGACATAAAAATCCGTAATGGACACTAAAGGCCATAATGGCTATAATGTCCAGAATGTCCATTAATGTCAGTAATGGCCGATAAAGGCCGAAATGGACATTTACGTCCGAAATGGAAAATAACTTCCGTAATGTCCATTAAAGACCATATTGTCCATTTAATGCTGTAATGGCCATTAAGTCCATAATTGACATTAAAGTCTGTAATGGACATTAAATGCCATAATGGCCATTAAAGATTGTAATTTCCATAAAGGCAGTAATTGACATTAAAGTCCGTAATGGACAATAAAGTCCGTAATGGACATTAAATGCCGTAATGACCATTAAAGTCCATGATGGCCATTAATGTTCATAATGGCCATTAAATGCCATAGTGAACATTAAAGGCATATTGGTCTTCAAACTCCGTAATGGCCATTAAAGTGCGAAATGGACATTAAAGTCTGTAAGGGCCATAATGTCCGTAATGGACATTAATGTCCGTAATGTCCTTTAAAGGCCGTAATGGATCTTTAAGTTCGTAATGGACATTCAGGCCATAATGGATATTAAATACCATAATGGACATTAAAGACCGTAATGGACATTAAAGGCCATATTGGTCATTAAAGGCCATAATGTCCATAAATGCCGTCATGGCCATTAAAGTCCATTATGGAAATTAAAGGCCGTAATGGCCATTAAAGGCCGTATTGGCCATTAAAGGCCTTAATAGCCATAAAGGCCGTAATGGACATTAAATCCGTAATGGCTTTTAAAGTCTGTAATGGACATAAAAATCCGTAATGGACACTAAAGGCCATAATGGCTATAATGTCCATAATGTCCATTAATGTCTGTAATGGCCTATAAAGGCTGAAATGGACATTTACTTCTGAAATGGAAAATAACTTCCGCAATGTCCATTAAATGCCGTAATGGCCATTAAGTCCATAATCGACATTAAAGTCCGTAATGGCCTTTAAATGCCATAATGGCCATTAAAGATTGTAATTTCCATAAAGGCAGTAATTGACATTAAAGTCTGTAATGGACAATAAAGGCCGTAATGGACATAAATGCCATAATGACCATTAAAGACCATGATGGCCATTAATGTTCCTAATGGCCATTAAATGCCTTATGAACATTAAAGGCATATTGGGCTTCAAACTCCGTAATGGCCATTAATGGGCGAAAGGGACATTAAAGTTTTTAAGGGCCATAATGTCCGTAATGGCCATTAACGTCCGTTAGGGCCTTTAAAGGCCATAATGGATATTTAAGTTCGTAATGGACATTCATGCCGTAATGGATATTAAATACCATAATGGACATTAAAGACCGTAATGGACATTAAAGGCCGTATAGGCCATTAAAGGCCATAATGTCCATAAATGCCGTCATGGCCATTAAAGTCCATAATGACAATTAAAGGCCGTAATGGCCATTAAAGGCCATAATGGCCATTAAAGGCTATAGTGGCCATAAAGGTCATAATAGCCATTACATGTCGAAATGGTCATTAAAGTCCGTAAAGTAAATTAAAGTCCGTAATGGCCATTAAAGTCCGTATTGGCCATTAAAGGCCATAATAGCCATAAAAGCCGTAATGAACATTAAAGTCCATAATGGATATTAAAGTCAGGAACGGCCATTAAAGTCCATATTGGCCATTAATGGCCGTGATTGCCATAAATTACCATAATGACCATAAAAGGCATAATGGTCATTAAAGACCATAATGAACATTAAAGTCCGTAATGTCCATTAGAGTCCGTATCGGCCATTAGACGACGTAATGGCCATTTAAGGTCGTAATGGCCATTAAGTCCGTAATGGATATTAAAGTCCGTAATGGCCATTAAAGTCCGTATTGGCCATTAAATGCCTTAATAGGCATAAAGGCCGTAATGGACATTAAAGTCCGCAATGTCATTTAAAGTCTGTATTGGCCATTAAGGCCGTAATGTATATTAAAGGCTGTAGTGGCGATAAAGGTCACAATGGCCATTAAATGTCGAAATGGTTATTAAAGTCCGTAATGGAAATTAAAGTCCGTAATGGCTATTAAAGTCCATATTGGCCATTAAAGACCGTAATGGCCATTAAAGCCATAATGGCAATTAAAGGCCGTAATGCCCGTTAAAGTCCGTAACAGACATTAAGTACATAATGGCCATTAAAGTCCGTAATGGACATTATAGGCTGTAATGGTCATAAAGGTCTTAATGGCCATTAAAGATCGTAATGTTCATTAAAGTCCGTTATGGAAATTAAAGTCCGTATTTGCCTCAAAGGCCGTAATGAACTTTAAACTCCTTAATGGTAATTAAAGGCCGTAATGGCCATTAACATCTGCAATGGGCATTAAAGGCCATAATAGACATTAAGTCCGTAATGGCCATTAAAGTCCATAATGGACATTAACGTCCATAATGGACATTATAGGCTGCAATGGCAATGAAGGTCTTAATGGACATTAAAGGTCGTAATGTTCATAAAGGCTGTAATGGACATTAAAGGCCATAATGGACATTAAAGTCCATAATGGCCTTTAAGGCCATAATGGCCATGAAGTCCATAATCGACATTAAATTCCATAATGGCCATTTAAAGCCGTAGTGGACATTCAAGCCCATAATGGTTATTTAATGCCGTAGTGGCCATTAAAGTTCGTAATTTCCATAAATAACTTGATGGACATTAACATCCGTGAAGGACAATAAAGGCAGTAATGGACATTAAATTCAGTATTGGGCATTAAAAGCCGTAATGGCCATTAATGTCCGTAATGGCAATTAAAGTCAGTAATGGCCATTAAAGTCCGTATTGGCCATTAATGTCCGTAATTGCCATTAATTGCCGTAATGATCATAAAAGGAATAATGGTCATTAATGGTCATAATGGACATTAAAGTCCGTAATGTCCATTAGAGTCCGTATCGGCCATTAGAGGTCGTAATGGCCATTTAAGTTCATAATGGCCATTAAGGCCGTAATGGATATTAAAGTCCGTAATGGCCATTAAAGTTCATAATGTCCATTAAAGTCCGTAAAAGAAATTAAATTTCGTAATGGCCATTAAAGTCCATATGGGCCATTAAAGGCCATACTGACCCTGACCGGTCATAATGGCCATTAAGTCCATAATCGACATTAAAGTACATAATGGCCATTTAATGCCGTAGTGGGCATTCAAGCCCGTAATGGTTATTTAATGCCATAGTGGCCATTAAAGTTCGTAATTTCCATAAAGGCCCTAATGGACATTAAAGTCCGTAATGGACAATAAAGGCCGAATGGACATTAAAAGCCGTAATGGCCATTAAAATTCATAATGTCCATTAAAGTCCGTAAAGGAAATTAAATTTGGTAATGGCCATTAAAGTCCATATGGGCCATTAAAGGCCGATTGGCCCTTAAGGTCATAATGGCCATTAAGTCCATAATCGACATTAAAGTCCATAATGGCCATTTAATGCCTTTGTGGACATTCAAACCCGTAATGGACATTTAATGGCCCAATGACCATTAAGGTTTGTAATTTCCATAAATGCCTTGATGGACATTAACATCCGTGAAGGACAATAAATGCCATAATGGACATTAAATTCAGTATTGGCCATTAAAAGCCGTAATGGCCATAAAGGCCGTAATGGCCATTAAAGTCCGTAATGGCAATTAAAGTCAGTAATGGTCATTAAAGTCCGTATTGGCCATTAATGTCCATAATTGCCATTAATTGCCGTAATGAACATAAAAGGAATAATGGTCATTAATGGCCATAATGGACATTAAAGTCCGTAATGTCCATTAGAGTCCGTATCGGCCATTAGAGGTAGTAATGGCCATTAAGGCCATAATGGAAATTAAAGTCTGTATTGGACATTAAATACCTTAATGGTCATTAAAGTCAGTAATGGCAATATTGGCCATAATTGCTATTAAATGCCATAATGGCAATTAAAGGCCATAATGGGCATTAAAGGCCGTAATGCCCATTAAAGGCCGTAATGGACATTAAAGCCGTAATGGCTTTTAAAGTCTGTAATGGACATAAAAATCTGTAATGGACACTAAAGGCCATAATGTCTATAATGTCCATAATGTCCATTAATGTCTGTAATGGCCTATAAAGGCTGAAATGGACATTTACGTCCGAAATGGAAAATAACTTCCGTAATGTCCATTAAATGCCGTAATGGCCATTAAAATCCATAATGGACATTAACGTCCGTAATGGACATTAAAGGCTGCAATTGCAATGAAGGTCATAATGGCCATTAAAGGTCGCAATGTTCATAAAGGCTGTACTGGCCATTAAAGTCCGTAATAGCAATTAAAGGCCGGACTGGCCATTAAAGGCCATAATGGACATTAAAGTCCGTAATGGCCTAAAAGGCCGTAATGGCCATTAATGTCCGTAATGCCAATTAAAGTCAGTAATGGCTGTTAAAGTCCGTAATGGCCATTAATGTCCGTAATTGCCATTAATTGCCATAATGACCATAAAAGGAATATGGTCATTAATGGCCATAATGGACATTCAAGTCTGTAATGTCCATTAGAGACTGTATCGGCCATTAGAGGTTGTAATGGCCAATTAAGGTCGTAATGGCCATTAAGGCAGAGTACAAGCTGATCCTACATTCCAAATAGCTGGACAAAACAGCCCAACAGACTACAGCTAGGATATCTGAATCTTGAATCCCCAAGACGGCGCCCTTACCAGCAGGAAGTAGTTGGAAATAAACGCCCAAATTCCCAAATATTGTGTATAAATGTTGTTTTCATTTAATTGGACTTTGTTATATAAAATTAAATAAAAAATACTCTATATGCAAAAAAAAAAGTCCAATGGAAAAACAAAAAAAAAAAAAAAAAAAAAAAGGCCGTAATGGATATTAAAGTTCGTAATGGTCATTAAAGTTCATAATGTCCATTAAAGTCCGTAAAGGAAATTAAATTTCGTAATGGCCATTAAAGTTCATATGGGCCATTAAAGGCCATATTGACCCTTAAATGTCAAAATGGCCATTAAGTCCGTAAGCGACATTAAAGTCCATAATGGCCATTTAATGCCTTTGTGGATTTTCAAGCCCGTAATGGACATTTAATGCCCCAATGAACATTAAAGTTCGTAATTTCCATAAATGCCTTGATGGACATTAACATCCGTGAAGGACAATAAAGGCCATAATGGACATTAAATTCAGTATTGGCAATTAAAAGCTGTAATGGCCATAAAGGCCGTAATGGCCATTAAAGACCGTAATGGCAATTAAAGTCCGTATTGGCCATTAAAGGCCATAATAGCCATAAAGGCCGTAATGGACTTTAAAGTCCATAATGGATATTAAAGTCAGTAACAGCTATTAAAGTCCGTATTGGCCATTAATGGCCGTGATTGCTATAAATTACCATAATGACCATAAAAGGCATAATGGTCATTAAAGACCATAATGGACAATAAAGTCCGTAATGTCCATTAGAGTCCTTATCGGACATTAGACGACGTAATGGCCATTTAAGGTCGTAATGGCCATTAAGTCCGTAATGGATATTAAAGTCCGTAATGGCCATTAAAGTCCGTATTGGCCATTAAATGCCTTAATAGCCATAAAGGCCGTAATGGACATTAAAGTCCGCAATGTCATTTTAAAGTCTGTATTGGCCATTAAGGCCGTAATGTATATTAAAGGCTGTAGTGGCGATGAAGGTCACAATGGCCATTAAATGTCGAAATGGTTATTAAAGTCCGTAATGGAAATTAAAGTCCGTAATGGCTATTAAAGTCCATATTGGCCATTAAAGACCATAATGGCCATTAAAGCCATAATGGCAATTAAAGGCCGTAATGCCCGTTAAAGTCCGTAACAGACATTAAGTACATAATGGCCATTAAAGTCCGTAATGGACATTATAGGCTGTAATGGTCATAAAGGTCTTAATGGCCATTAAAGATCGTAATGTCATTAAAGTCCGTTATGGAAATTAAAGTCCATATTTGCCTCAAAGGCCGTAATGAACTTTAAACTCCTTAATGGTAATTAAAGGCCGTAATGGCCATTAACATCTGCAATGGGCATTAAAGGCCATAATAGACATTAAGTCCGTAATGGCCATTAAAGTCCATAATGGACATTAACGTCCATAATGGACATTATAGGCTGCAATGGCAATGAAGGTCTTAATGGACATTAAAGGTCGTAATGTTCATAAAGGCTGTAATGGACATTAAAGGCCATAATGGACATTAAAGTCCGTAATGGCCTTTAAGGCCATAATGGCCATGAAGTCCATAATCGACATTAAATTCCATAATGGCCATTTAAAGCCGTAGTGGACATTCAAGCCCATAATGGTTATTTAATGCCGTAGTGGCCATTAAAGTTCGTAATTTCCATAAATAACTTGATGGACATTAACATCCGTGAAGGACAATAAAGGCAGTAATGGACATTAAATTCAGTATTGGGCATTAAAAGCCGTAATGGCCATAAAGTCCGTAATGGCCATTAATGTCCGTAATGGCAATTAAAGTCAGTAATGGCCATTAAAGTCCGTATTGGCCATTAATGTCCGTAATTGCCATTAATTGCCGTAATGACCATAAAAGGAATAATGGTCATTAATGGTCATAATGGACATTAAAGTCCGTAATGTCCATTAGAGTCCGTATCGGCAATTAGAGGTCGTAATGTCCATTTAAGTTCATAATGGCCATTAAAGTCCGTAAAAGAAATTAAATTTCGTAATGGCCATTAAAGTCCATATGGGCCATTAAAGGCCATACTGACCCTGAACGGTCATAATGGCCATTAAGTCCATAATCGACATTAAAGTCCATAATGGCCATTTAATGCCGTAGTGGGCATTCAAGCCCGTAATGGTTATTTAATGCCATAGTGGCCATTAAAGTTCGTAATTTCCATAAAGGCCCTAATGGACATTAAAGTCCGTAATGGACAATAAAGGCCGAATGGACATTAAAAGCCGTAATGGCCATTAAAATTCATAATGTCCATTAAAGTCCGTAAAGGAAATTAAATTTGGTAATGGCCATTAAAGTCCATATGGGCCATTAAAGGCCGCATTGGCCCTTAAGGTCATAATGGCCATTAAGTCCATAATCGACATTAAAGTCCATAATGGCCATTTAATGCCTTTGTGGACATTCAAACCCGTAATGGACATTTAATGGCCCAATGACCATTAAGGTTTGTAATTTCCATAAATGCCTTGATGGACATTAACATCCGTGAAGGACAATAAATGCCATAATGGACATTAAATTCAGTATTGGCCATTAAAAGCCGTAATGGCCATAAAGGCCGTAATGGCCATTAAAGTCCGTAATGGCAATTAAAGTCAGTAATGGTCATTAAAGTCCTCATTGGCCATTAATGTCCGTAATTGCCATTAATTGCCGTAATGAACATAAAAGGAATAATGGTCATTAATGGCCATAATGGACATTAAAGTCCGTAATGTCAATTAGAGTCCGTATCGGCCATTAGAGGTAGTAATGGCCATTAAGGCCATAATGGAAATTAAAGTCTGTATTGGCCATTAAATACCTTAATGGTCATTAAAGTCAGTAATGGCAATATTGGCCATAATTTCTATTAAAGGCCATAATAGCAATTAAAGGCCGTAATGGGCATTAAAGGCCGTAATGCCCATTAAAGGCCGTAATGGAAATTAAAGCCGTAATGGCTTTTAAAGTCTGTAATGGACATAAAAATCTGTAATGGACACTAAAGGCCATAATGTCTATAATGTCCATAATGTCCATTAATGTCTGTAATGGCCTATAAAGGCTGAAATGGACATTTACGTCCGAAATGGAAAATAACTTCCGTAATGTCCATTAACTGCCGTAATGGCCATTAAAATCCATAATGGACATTAACGTCCGTAATGGACATTATAGGCTGCAATTGCAATGAAGGTCTTAATGGCCATTAAAGGTCATAATGTTCATAAAGGCCTTAATGGACATTAAAGGCCGTAATGTCCATTAAAGCCCGTACTGGCCATTAAAGGCCATAATGGACATTAAAGTCCGTAATGGCCTAAAAGGCCGTAATGGCCATTAATGTCCGTAATGCCAATTAAAGTCAGTAATGGCTGTTAAAGTCCGTATTGGCCATTAATGTCCGTAATTGCCATTAATTGCCATAATGACCATAAAAGGAATAATGGTCATTAATGGCCATAATGGACATTAAAGTCCGTAATGTCCATTAGAGTCTGTATCGGCCATTAGAGGTTGTAATGGCCAATTAATGTCGTAATGGCCATTAAGGCAGAGTACAAGCTGATCCTACATTCCAAACAGCTGGACAAAACAGCCCAACAGACTACAGCTAGGATATCTGAATCTTCTTCGAATCCCCCAAGACAGCGCCCCTTACCAGCAGGAAGTAGTTTGGAAATAACGACGCCCAAATTCCCAAATATTGTGTATAAATGTTTGTTTTCTTTTAATTGGACTTTGTTATATAAAATTAAATAAAAAATACTCTATATGCAAAAAAAAAAAAAAAGAAAAACATAAAAAAAAAAAAAAAAAAGGCCGTAATGGATATTAAAGTTCGTAATGGTCATTAAAGTTCATAATATCCATTAAAGTCCGTAAAGGAAATTAAATTTCGTAATGGCCATTAAAGTTCATATGGGCCATTAAATGCCATATTGACCCTTAAATGTCAAAATGGCCATTAAGTCCGTAAGCGACATTAAAGTCCATAATGGCCATTTAATGCCTTTGTGGATATTCAAGCCCGTAATGCACATTTAATGCCCCAATGAACATTAAAGTTCGTAATTTCCATAAATGCCTTGATGGACATTAACATCCGTGAAGGACAATAAAGGCCATAATGGACATTAAATTCAGTATTGGCAATTAAAAGCTGTAATGGCCATAAAGGCTGTAATGGCCATTAAAGACCGTAATGGCAATTAAAGTCCGTATTGGCCATTAAAGGCCATAATAGCCATAAAGGCCGTAATGGACATTAAAGTCCATAATGGATATTAAAGTCAGTAACGGCTATTAAAGTCCGTATTGGCCATTAATGGCCGTGATTGCCATAAATTACCATAATGACCATAAAAGGCATAATGGTCATTAAAGACCATAATGGACAATAAAGTCCGTAATGTCCATTAGAGTCCGTATCGGACATTAGAGGACGTAATGCCCATGTAAGGTCGTAATGGCCATTATCCGTAATTGATATTAAAGTCCGTAATGGACATTAAAGTTCATAATGTCAATTAAAGTCCATAAAGGAAATTAAATTTCGTAATGGCCATTAAAGTCCATATGGGCCATTAAAGGCCGTATTGGCCCTTAAAGGTCACAATGGACATTAAGTCCATAATCGACATTAAAGTAAATAATGGCCATTTAATGCCTTTGTGGACATTCAAGCCAGTAATGTACATTTAATGCCCCAATGACCATTAAAGTTCGTAATTTCCATAAATGCCTTGATGGACATTAACATCCGTGAAGGACAATAAAGGCCATAATGGACATTAAATTCAGTATTGGGATTAAAACCGTAATAGTCTTAAAGGCCCTAATGGCCATTAAAATCTGTAATGGCAATTAATGTCAGTAATGGCCTTTAAAGTCCATATTGGCCATTAATGTCCGTAATTGCCATTAATTGCCGTAATGAACATAAAAGGAATAATGGTCATTAATGGCCATAATGGACATTAAAGTCCGTAATGTCCATTAGAGTCCGTATCGGCCATTAGAGGTCGTAATGGCCATTTAAGGTCGTAATGGCCATTAAGGCCGTAATGGATATTAAAGTTCGTAATGGCTATTAAAGTTCATAATGTCCATTAAAGTCCGTAAAGGAAATTAAATTTCGTAATGGCCATTAAAGTCCATATGGGCCATTAAAGGCCGTATTGGCCCTTAAATGTCAAAATGGCCATTAAGTCCATAATCGACATTAACGTCCATAATGGTCATTTAATGCCTTTGTGGACATTCAAGCCCGTAATGGACATTTAATGCCCCAATGACCATTAAAGTTCGTAATTTCCATAAATGCCTTGATGGACATTAACATCCGTGAAGGACAATAAAGGCCAATATGGACATTAAATTCAGTACTGGCAATTAAAAGCTGTAATGGCCATAAAGGCCGTAATGGCCATTAAAGACCGTAATTGCAATTAACGTCCGTATTGGCCATTAAAGGCCATAATAGCCATAAAGGCCGTAATGGACATTAAAGTCCATAATGGATATTAAAGTCAGTAACGGCTATTAAAGTCCGTATTGGCCATTAATGGCCGTGATTGCCATTAATTGCCGTAATGAACATAAAAGGAATAATGGTCATTAATGGCCAAATGGACATTGAAGTCCGTAATGTCCATTAGAGTCCGTATCGGCCATTAGAGGTCGTAATGGCCATTAGAGGTCGTAATGGCCATTAAGTCCGTAATGGATATTAAAGTCCGTAATGGCCATTAAAGGCCGTAATGGCCATTTAAGGCTGTAATGGTCATAAAGGTCGTAATGGTCATTAATGTCCGTAATGGTAATTAAAGTCCGTATTGGCCATTATATACCTTAATGGTCATTAAAGTCAGTAATGGCCATATTGGCCATAATTGCTATTAAAGGCCATAATGGCAATTAAAGGCTGTAATGGGCATTAAAGTCCGTAATGCCCATTAAAGCCATAGTGGACATTAACTCCGTAATGGTTTTAAAGTCTATAATGGACATAAAAATCCGTAATGAACACTAAATGCCATAATGGCTATAATGTCCCTAATGTCCATTAATGTCAGTAATGGCCGATAAAGGCCGAAATGGACATTTACGTCCGAAATGGAAAATAACTTCCGTAATGTCCATTAAAGTCCATATTGTCCATTTAATGCCGTAATGGCCATTAAGTCCATAATCGACATTAAAGTCCGTAATGGACATTAAATGCCATAATGGCCATTAAAGTCCATGATGGCCATTAATGTTCATAATGGCCATTAAATGCCGTAATGAACATTAAAGGCATATTGGTCTTCAAACTCCGTAATGGCCATTAAAGGGCGAAATGGACATTAAAGTCTGTAAGGGCCATAATGTCCGTAATGGCCATTAATGTCCGTAATGTCCTTTAAAGGCCGTAATGGATCTTTAAGTTCGTAATGGACATTCAGGCCGTAATGGATATTAAATACCATAATGGACATTAAAGACCGTAATAGACATTAAAGGCCATATTGGTCATTAAAGGCCATAATGTCCATTAATGTCTGTAATGGCCTATAAAGGCTGAAATGGACATTTACTTCCGAAATGGAAAATAACTTCCGCAATGTCCATTAAATGCCGTAATGGCCATTAAGTCCATAATCGACATTGAAGTCCATAATGGCCTTTAAATGCCATAATGGCCATTAAAGATTGTAATTTCCATAAAGGCAGTAATTGACATTAAAGTCCGTAATGGACAATAAAAGCCGTAATGGACATAAATGCCGTAATGACCATTAAAGTCCATGATGGCCATTAAAATTCATAATGGCCATTAAATGCCTTATGAACATTAAAGGCATATTGGTCTTCAAACTCCGTAATGGCCATTATTGGGCTAAATGGACATTAACGTTTTTAAGGGCCATAATGTCCGTAATGGCCATTAACGTCCGTAAGGGCCTTTAAAGGCCGTAATGGATATTTAAGTTCGTAATGGACATTCATGCCGTAATGGATATTAAATACCATAATGGACATTAAAGAACGTAATGGACATTAAAGGCCGTATTGGCCATTAAAGGCCATAATGTCCATAAATGCCGTCATGGCCATTAAAGCCCATAATGACAATTAAAGGCCGTAATGGCCATTAAATGCCATAATGGCCATTAAAGGCCATAATGGCCATTAAAGGCCATAATGGCCATTAAAGGCTATAGTGGCCATAAAGGTCATAATAGCCATTACATGTCGAAATGGTCATTAAAGTCCGTAAAGTAAATTAAAGTCCGTAATGGCCATTAAAGTCCGTATTGGCCATTAAAGGCCTTAATAGCCATAAAGGCCGTAATGGACATTAAAGTCCGCAATGTCATTTAAAGTCTGTATTGGCCATTAAGGCATAATGTCTATTAAAGGCTGTAGTGGCGATAAAGGTCACAATGGCCATTAAATGTCGAAATGGTCATTAAAGTCCGTAATGGAAATTAAAGTCCATAATGGCTATTAAAGTCCATATTGGCCTTTAAAGACCATAATGGCCATTAAATCCATAATGGCAATTAAAGGCCGTAATGCCCGTTAAAGTCCGTAACAGACATTAAGTACGTAATGGCCATCAAATCTGTAATAGACATTATAGGCTGTAATGGTCATAAAGTTCTTAATGGCCATTAAAGATCGTAATGTTCATTAAAGTCCGTTATGGAAATTAAAGTCCGTAATTGCCTCAAAGGCCGTAATGAACTTTAAAATCCTTAATGGTAATTAAAGGCCGTAATGGCCATTAATATCCGCAATGGTCATTAAAGGCCATAATAGACATTAAGTCCGTAATGGCCATTAAAGTCCATAATGGACATTAACGTCCGTAATGGACATTATAGGCTGCAATGGCAATGAAGGTCTTAATGGACATTAAAGGTCATAATGTTCATAAAGGCTGTAATGGACATTAAAGGCCGTAATGGACATTAAAGTCCGTAATGTCCTTTAAGGCCATAATGGCCATGAAGTCCATAATCGACATTAAAGTCCATAATGGCCATTTAAAGCCATAGTGGACATTCAAGCCCATAATGGTTATTTAATGCCGTAGTGGCCATTAAAGTTCGTAATTTCCATAAAGGCCCTAAAGGACATTAAAGTCCGTAATGGACAATAAAGGCCGAATGGACATTAAAAGCCATAATGGCCATTAATGTTCATAATGTCCATTAAAGTCCGTGAAGGAAATTAAATTTCGTAATGGCCATTAAAGTCCATATTGGCCATTAAAGGCCGTATTGGCCCTTAAAGGTCATAATGGCCATTAAGTCCATAATCAACATTAAAGTCCAAAATAGCCATTTAATGCCTTTGTGGACATTCAAGCCAGTAATTGCCATTTGATGCCGCAATGACCATTAAAGTTCGTAATTTCCATAAATACCTTGATGGACATTAACATCCGTGAAGGACAATAAAGGCAGTAATGGACATTAAATTCAGTATTGGGCATTAAAAGCCGTAATGGCCATAAAGGCCGTAATGGCCATTAATGTCCGTAATGGCAATTAAAGTCAGTAATTGCCATTAAAGTCCGTATTGGCCATTAATGTCAGTAATTGCCATTAATTGCCATAATGATCATAAAAGGAATAATGGTCATTAATGGTCATAATGGACATTAAAGTCCGTAATGTCCATTAGAGTCCGTATTGGCCATTTAAGGTCATAATGGCCATTAAGGCCGTAATGTATATTAAAGTCCGTAATGGACATTAAAGTTCATAATGTCCATTAAAGTCCGTAAAAGAAATTAAATTTCGTAATGGCCATTAAAGTCCATATGGGCCATTAAAGACCGTACTGACCCTAAGCGGTCATAATGGCCATTAAGTCCATAATCGACATTAAAGTCCATAATGGCCATTTAATGCCTTTGTGGACATTCAAACCCGTAATGGACATTTAATGGCCTAATGACCATTAAAGTTTGTAATTTCCATAAATGCATTGATGGACATTAACATCCGTGAAGGACAATAAATGCCATAATGGACATTAAATTCAGTATTGGCCATTAAAAGCCGTAATGGCCTTAAAGGCCGTAATGGCCATTAAAGTCCGTAATGGCAATTAAAGTCAGTAATGGTCATTAAAGTCCGTATTGGCCATTAATGTCCATAATTGCCATTAATTGCCGTAATGACCATAAAAGGAATAATGGTCATTAATGGCCATAATGGACATTAAAGTCCATAATGTCCATTAGAGTCCGTATCGGCCATTAGAGGTAGTAATGGCCATTAAGGCCATAATGGAAATTAAAGTCTGTATTGGCCATCAAATACCTTAATGGTCATTAAAGTCAGTAATGGCAATATTGGCCATAATTGCTATTAAAGGCCATAATAGCAATTAAAGGCCGTAATGGGCATTAAAGGCCGTAATGCCCATTAAAGGCCGTAATGGAAATTAAACCGTAATGGCTTTTAAAGTCTGTAATGGACATAAAAATCTGTAATGGACACTAAAGGCCATAATGGCTATAATGTCCATAATGTCCATTAATGTCTGTAATGGCCTATAAAGGCTGAAATGGACATTTACGTCCGAAATGGAAAATAACTTCCGTAATGTCCATTAACTGCCGAAAAGGCCATTAAAATCCATAATGGACATTAACGTCCGTAATGGACATTATAGGCTGCAATTGCCATGAAGGTCTTAATGGCCATTAAAGGTCATAATGTTCATAAAGGCCTTAATGGACATTAAAGGCCGTAATGTCCATTAAAGCCCGTACTGGCCATTAAAGGCCGTAATGGACATTAAAGTCCGTAATGGCCTAAAAGGCCGTAATGGCCATTAATGTCCGAAATGCCAATTAAAGTCAGTAATGGCTGTTAAAGTCCGTATTGGCCATTAATGTCCGTAATTGCCATTAATTGCCATAATGACCATAAAAGGAATAATGGTCATTAATGGCCATAATGGACATTAAAGTCTGTAATGTCCATTAGAGTCCATATGAGCCATTAGAGGTCGTAATGGCCATTCAAGTTCGTAATGGCCATTAAGGCCGTAATGGATATTAAAGTCCGTAAGGGCCATTAACGTTCATAATGTCCATTAAAGGCCGTAAAGAAATTAAATTTCGTAATGGACATTAAAGTCCATATGGGCCATTAAAGGCCGTATTGGCCCTTAAACGTCAAAATGGCCATTAAGTCCATAATCGACATTAAAGTCCATAATGTCCATTTAATGCCTTTGTGGACATTCAAGCCCGTAATGGACATTTAATGCCCCAATGAACATTAGAGTTCGTAATTTCCATAAATGCCTTGATGGACATTAACATCCGTGAAGGACAATAAAGGCCATAATGGGCATTAAATTCAGTATTGGGATTAAAACCGTAATGGTCTTAAAGGCCGTAATGGCCATTAAAGTCTGTAATGGCAATTAATGTCAGTATGGCCTTTAAAGTCCGTATTGGCCATTAATGTCGGTAATTGCCATTAATTGCCGTAATGAACATAAAAAGAATAATGGACATTAATGGTCATAATGGACATTAAAGTCCGTAATGTCCATTAGAGTCCATATCGGCTATTAGAGGTCGTAATGGCCATTTAAGGTCGTAATGGCCATTATCCGTAATGGATATTAAAGTCCGTCATGGTCATTATAGTCCATAATAGCAATTAAAGGCTTAATGGCCATTAAAGGCCGTAATGGTCATTAAAGGCTATTGTGGCCATAAAGGTTGTAATAGGCATTACATGTCGAAATGTTCATTAAAGTCCGTAATGGACATTAAAGTCCGTATTGGCCATTAAAGGCCATAATAGCCATAAAGGCCGTAATGGACATTAAAGTCCATAATGGATATTAAAGTCAGTAACGGCTATTAAAATCCGTATTGGCCATTAATGGCCGTGATTGCCATAAATTACCATAATGACCATAAAAGGCATAATGGTCATTAAAGACCATAATGGACATTAAAGTCCGTAATGTCCATTAGAGTCCGTATCGGTCATTAGAGGACGTAATGGCCGTTTAAGGTCGTAATGGCCATTATCCGTAATGGATATTAAAGTCCGTAATGGCCATTAAATTTCATAATGTCCATTAAAGTCCATAAAGGAAATTAAATTTCATAATGGCCATTAAAGTCCATATGGGCCATTAAAGGCCGTATTGGCCCTTAAAGTTCACAATGGCCATTAAGTCCATAATCGACATTAAAGTCCATAATGGCCATTTAATGCCTTTGTGGACATTCAAGCCCGTAATGGACATTTAATGCCCCAATGAACATTAAAGTTCGTAATTTCCATAAATGCCTTGATGGACATTAAATCCGTGAAGGACAATAAAGGCCGTAATGGGCAGTAAATTCAGTATTGGCGATTAAAGCCGTAATGGTCTTAAAGGCCGTAATGGCCATTAAAGTCCATGATGGCAATTAATGTCAGTAATGGCCTTTAAAGTCCATATTGGCCATTAATGTCGGTAATTGCCATTAATTGCCGTAATGAACATAAAAGAAATAATGGTCATTAATGGTCATAATGGACATTAAAGTCCGTAATGTCCATTAGAATCCGTATCGGCCATTAGAGGTCGTAATGGCCATTAAAGTCCGTAAAGGATATTAAATTTCGTAATGGCCATTAAAGTCCATATGGGCCATTAAAGGCCGTATTGGCCCTTAAATGTCAACATGGCCATTAAGTCCAGAATCGACATTAAAGTCCATAATGGCCAATTAATGCCTTTGTGGACATTCAAGCCCGTAATGCACATTTAATGCCCCAATGAACATTAAAGTTCATAATTTCCATAAATGCCTTGATGGACATTAACATCCGTGAAGGACAATAAAGGCCATAATGGACATTAAATTCAGTATTGGCAATTAAAAGCTGTAATGGCCATAAAGGCCGTAATGGCCATTAAAGACCGTAATGGCAATTAAAGTCCGTATTGGCCATTAAAGGCCATAATAGCCATAAAGGCCGTAATGGACATTAAAGTCCATAATGGATATTAAAGTCAGTAACGGCTATTAAAGTCCGTATTGGCCATTAATGGCCGTGATTGCCATAAATTACCATAATGACCATAAAAGGCATAATGGTCATTAAAGACCATAATGGACAATAAAGTCCGTAATGTCCATTAGAGTCCGTATCGGACATTAGAGGACGTAATGCCCATGTAAGTTCGTAATGGCCATTATCCGTAATTGATATTAAAGTCCGTAATGGACATTAAAGTTCATAATGTCAATTAAAGTCCATAAAGGAAATTAAATTTCGTAATGGCCATTAAAGTCCATATGGGCCATTAAAGGCCGTATTGGCCCTTTAAGGTCACAATAGACATTAAGTCCATAATCAACATTAAAGTAAATAATGGCCATTTAATGCCTTTGTGGACATTCAAGCCCGTAATGTACATTTAATGCCCCAATGACCATTAAAGTTCGTAATTTCCATAAATGCCTTGATGGACATTAACATCCGTGAAGGACAATAAAGGCCATAATGGACATTAAATTCAGTATTGGGATTAAAACCGTAATAGTCTTAAAGGCCCTAATGGCCATTAAAATCTGTAATGGCAATTAATGTCAGTAATGGCCTTTAAAGTCCATATTGGCCATTAATGTCCGTAATTGCCATTAATTGCCGTAATGAACATAAAAGGAATAATGGTCATTAATGGCCATAATGGACATTAAAGACCGTAATGTCCATTAGAGTCCGTATCGGCCATTAGAGGTCGTAATGGCCATTTAAGGTCGTAATGGCCATTAAGGCCGTAATGGATATTAAAGTTCGTAATGGCTATTAAAGTTCATAATGTCCATTAAAGTCCGTAAAGGAAATTAAATTTCGTAATGGCCATTAAAGTCCATATGGGCCATTAAAGGCCGTATTGGCCCTTAAATGTCAAAATGGCCATTAAGTCCATAATCGACATTAACGTCCATAATGGTCATTTAATGCCTTTGTGGACATTCAAGCCCGTAATGGACATTTAATGCCCCAAAGACCATTAAAGTTCGTAATTTCCATAAATGCCTTGATGGACATTAACATCCGTGAAGGACAATAAAGGCCATTATGGACATTAAATTCAGTACTGGCAATTAAAAGCTGTAATGGCCATAAAGGCCGTAATGGCCATTAAAGACCGTAATTGCAATTAACGTCCGTATTGGCCATTAAAGGCCATAATAGCCATAAAGGCCGTAATGGACATTAAAGTCCATAATGGATATTAAAGTCAGTAACGGCTATTAAAGTCCGTATTGGCCATTAATGGCCGTGATTGCCATTAATTGCCGTAATGAACATAAAAGGAATAATGGTCATTAATGGCCAAATGGACATTGAAGTCCGTAATGTCCATTAGAGTCCGTATCGGACATTAGAGGTCGTAATGGCCATTAGAGGTCGTAATGGCCATTAAGTCCGTAATGGATATTAAAGTCCGTAATGGCCATTAAAGGCCGTAATGGCCATTTAAGGCTGTAATGGTCATAAAGGTCGTAATGGTCATTAATGTCCGTAATGGTAATTAAAGTCCGTATTGGCCATTATATACCTTAATGGTCATTAAAGTCAGTAATGACCATATTGGCCATAATTGCTATTAAAGGCCATAATGGCAATTAAAGGCTGTAATGGGCATTAAAGTCCGTAATGCCCATTAAAGCCATAGTGGACATTAACTCCGTAATGGTTTTAAAGTCTATAATGGACATAAAAATCCGTAATGAACACTAAATGCCATAATGGCTATAATGTCCCTAATGTCCATTAATGTCAGTAATGGCCGATAAAGGCCGAAATGGACATTTACGTCCGAAATGGAAAATAACTTCCGTAATGTCCATTAAAGTCCATATTGTCCATTAAATGAGTAATGGCCATTAAGTCCATAATCGACATTAAAGTCCGTAATGGACATTAAATGCCATAATGGCCATTAAAGTCCATGATGGCCATTAATGTTCATAATGGCCATTAAATGCCGTAATGAACATTAAAGGCATATTGGTCTTCAAACTCCGTAATGGCCATTAAAGGCGAAATGGACATTAAAGTCTGTAAGGGCCATAATGTCCGTAATGGCCATTAATGTCCGTAATGTCCTTTAAAGGCCGTAATGGATCTTTAAGTTCGTAATGGACATTCAGGCCGTAATGGATATTAAATACCATAATGGACATTAAAGACCGTAATAGACATTAAAGGCCATATTGGTCATTAAAGGCCATAATGTCCATTAATGTCTGTAATGGCCTATAAAGGCTGAAATGGACATTTACTTCCGAAATGGAAAATAACTTCCGCAATGTCCATTAAATGCCGTAATGGCCATTAAGTCCATAATCGACATTAAAGTCCGTAATGGCCTTTAAATGCCATAATGGCCATTAAAGATTGTAATTTCCATAAAGGCAGTAATTGACATTAAAGTCCGTAATGGACAATAAAAGCCGTAATGGACATAAATGCCGTAATGACCATTAAAGTCCATGATGGCCATTAAAATTCATAATGGCCATTAAATGCCTTATGAACATTAAAGGCATATTGGTCTTCAAACTCCGTAATGGCCATTATTGGGCTAAATGGACATTAACGTTTTTAAGGGCCATAATGTCCGTAATGGCCATTAACGTCCGTAAGGGCCTTTAAAGGCCGTAATGGATATTTAAGTTCGTAATGGACATTCATGCCGTAATGGATATTAAATACCATAATGGACATTAAAGAACGTAATGGACATTAAAGGCCGTATTGGCCATTAAAGGCCATAATGTCCATAAATGCCGTCATGGCCATTAAAGCCCATAATGACAATTAAAGGCCGTAATGGCCATTAAATGCCATAATGGCCATTAAAGGCCATAATGGCCATTAAAGGCCATAATGGCCATTAAAGGCTATAGTGGCCATAAAGTTCATAATAGCCATTACATGTCGAAATGGTCATTAAAGTCCGTAAAGTAAATTAAAGTCCGTAATGGCCATTAAAGTCCGTATTGGCCATTAAAGGCCTTAATAGCCATAAAGGCCGTAATGGACATTAAAGTCCGCAATGTCATTTAAAGTCTGTATTGGCCATTAAGGCATAATGTCTATTAAAGGCTGTAGTGGCGATAAAGGTCACAATGGCCATTAAATGTCGAAATGGTCATTAAAGTCCGTAATGGAAATTAAAGTCCATAATGGCTATTAAAGTCCATATTGGCCTTTAAAGACCATAATGGCCATTAAATCCATAATGGCAATTAAAGGCCGTAATGCCCGTTAAAGTCCGTAACAGACATTAAGTACGTAATGGCCATCAAATCTGTAATAGACATTATAGGCTGTAATGGTCATAAAGTTCTTAATGGCCATTAAAGATCGTAATGTTCATTAAAGTCCGTTATGGAAATTAAAGTCCGTAATTGCCTCAAAGGCCGTAATGAACTTTAAAATCCTTAATGGTAATTAAAGGCCGTAATGGCCATTAATATCCGCAATGGTCATTAAAGGCCATAATAGACATTAAGTCCGTAATGGCCATTAAAGTCCATAATGGACATTAACGTCCGTAATGGACATTATAGGCTGCAATGGCAATGAAGGTCTTAATGGACATTAAAGGTCATAATGTTCATAAAGGCTGTAATGGACATTAAAGGCCGTAATGGACATTAAAGTCCGTAATGTCCTTTAAGGCCATAATGGCCATGAAGTCCATAATCGACATTAAAGTCCATAATGGCCATTTAAAGCCATAGTGGACATTCAAGCCCATAATGGTTATTTAATGCCGTAGTGGCCATTAAAGTTCCGTAATTTCCATAAAGGCCCTAAAGGACATTAAAGTCCGTAATGGACAATAAAGGCCGAATGGACATTAAAAGCCATAATGGCCATTAATGTTCATAATGTCCATTAAAGTCCGTGAAGGAAATTAAATTTCGTAATGGCCATTAAAGTCCATATTGGCCATTAAAGGCCGTATTGGCCCTTAAAGGTCATAATTTCCATTAAGTCCATAATCAACATTAAAGTCCAAAATAGCCATTTAATGCCTTTGTGGACATTCAAGCCAGTAATTGCCATTTGATGCCGCAATGACCATTAAAGTTCGTAATTTCCATAAATAACTTGATGGACATTAACATCCGTGAAGGACAATAAAGGCAGTAATGGACATTAAATTCAGTATTGGGCATTAAAAGCCGTAATGGCCATAAAGGCCGTAATGGCCATTAATGTCCGTAATGGCAATTAAAGTCAGTAATTGCCATTAAAGTCCGTATTGGCCATTAATGTCAGTAATTGCCATTAATTGCCATAATGATCATAAAAGGAATAATGGTCATTAATGGTCATAATGGACATTAAAGTCCGTAATGTCCATTAGAGTCCGTATTGGCCATTTAAGGTCATAATGGCCATTAAGGCCGTAATGTATATTAAAGTCCGTAATGGACATTAAAGTTCATAATGTCCATTAAAGTCCGTAAAAGAAATTAAATTTCGTAATGGCCATTAAAGTCCATATGGGCCATTAAAGACCGTACTGACCCTGAACGGTCATAATGGCCATTAAGTCCATAATCGACATTAAAGTCCATAATGGCCATTTAATGCCTTTGTGGACATTCAAACCCGTAATGGACATTTAATGGCCTAATGACCATTAAAGTTTGTAATTTCCATAAATGCATTGATGGACATTAACATCCGTGAAGGACAATAAATGCCATAATGGACATTAAATTCAGTATTGGCCATTAAAAGCCGTAATGGCCTTAAAGGCCGTAATGGCCATTAAAGTCCGTAATGGCAATTAAAGTCAGTAATGGTCATTAAAGTCCGTATTGGCCATTAATGTCCATAATTGCCATTAATTGCCGTAATGACCATAAAAGGAATAATGGTCATTAATGGCCATAATGGACATTAAAGTCCATAATGTCCATTAGAGTCCGTATCGGCCATTAGAGGTAGTAATGGCCATTAAGGCCATAATGGAAATTAAAGTCTGTATTGGCCATCAAATACCTTAATGGTCATTAAAGTCAGTAATGGCAATATTGGCCATAATTGCTATTAAAGGCCATAATAGCAATTAAAGGCCGTAATGGGCATTAAAGGCCGTAATGCCCATTAAAGGCCGTAATGGAAATTAAACCGTAATGGCTTTTAAAGTCTGTAATGGACATAAAAATCTGTAATGGACACTAAAGGCCATAATGGCTATAATGTCCATAATGTCCATTAATGTCTGTAATGGCCTATAAAGGCTGAAATGGACATTTACGTCCGAAATGGAAAATAACTTCCGTAATGTCCATTAACTGCCGAAAAGGCCATTAAAATCCATAATGGACATTAACGTCCGTAATGGACATTATAGGCTGCAATTGCAATGAAGGTATTAATGGCCATTAAAGGTCATAATGTTCATAAAGGCCTTAATGGACATTAAAGGCCGTAATGTCCATTAAAGCCCGTACTGGCCATTAAAGGCCGTAATGGACATTAAAGTCCGTAATGGCCTAAAAGGCCGTAATGGCCATTAATGTCCGAAATGCCAATTAAAGTCAGTAATGGCTGTTAAAGTCCGTATTGGCCATTAATGTCCGTAATTGCCATTAATTGCCATAATGACCATAAAAGGAATAATGGTCATTAATGGCCATAATGGACATTAAAGTCTGTAATGTCCATTAGAGTCCATATGAGCCATTAGAGGTCGTAATGGCCATTCAAGTTCGTAATGGCCATTAAGGCCGTAATGGATATTAAAGTCCGTAAGGGCCATTAACGTTCATAATGTCCATTAAAGGCCGTAAAAGAAATTAAATTTCGTAATGGACATTAAAGTCCATATGGGCCATTAAAGGCCGTATTGGCCCTTAAACGTCAAAATGGCCATTAAGTCCATAATCGACATTAAAGTCCATAATGTCCATTTAATGCCTTTGTGGACATTCAAGCCCGTAATGGACATTTAATGCCCCAATGAACATTAGAGTTCGTAATTTCCATAAATGCCTTGATGGACATTAACATCCGTGAAGGACAATAAAGGCCATAATGGGCATTAAATTCAGTATTGGGATTAAAACCGTAATGGTCTTAAAGGCCGTAATGGCCATTAAAGTCTGTAATGGCAATTAATGTCAGTAATGGCCTTTAAAGTCCGTATTGGCCATTAATGTCGGTAATTGCCATTAATTGCCGTAATGAACATAAAAAGAATAATGGACATTAATGGTCATAATGGACATTAAAATCCGTAATGTCCATTAGAGTCCATATCGGCTATTAGAGGTCGTAATGGCCATTTAAGGTCGTAATGGCCATTATCCGTAATGGATATTAAAGTCCGTCATGGTCATTATAGTCCATAATAGCAATTAAAGGCTTAATGGCCATTAAAGGCCGTAATGGTCATTAAAGGCTATTGTGGCCATAAAGGTTGTAATAGGCATTACATGTCGAAATGTTCATTAAAGTCCGTAATGGACATTAAAGTCCGTATTGGCCATTAAAGGCCATAATAGCCATAAAGGCCGTAATGGACATTAAAGTCCATAATGGATATTAAAGTCAGTAACGGCTATTAAAATCCGTATTGGCCATTAATGGCCGTGATTGCCATAAATTACCATAATGACCATAAAAGGCATAATGGTCATTAAAGACCATAATGGACATTAAAGTCCGTAATGTCCATTAGAGTCCGTATCGGTCATTAGAGGACGTAATGGCCGTTTAAGGTCGTAATGGCCATTATCCGTAATGGATATTAAAGTCCATAATGGCCATTAAATTTCATAATGTCCATTAAAGTCCATAAAGGAAATTAAATTTCATAATGGCCATTAAAGTCCATATGGGCCATTAAAGGCCGTATTGGCCCTTAAAGTTCACAATGACCATTAAGTCCATAATCGACATTAAAGTCCATAATGGCCATTTAATGCCTTTGTGGACATTCAAGCCCGTAATGGACATTTAATGCCCCAATAAACATTAAAGTTCGTAATTTCCATAAATGCCTTGATGGACATTAACATCCGTGAAGGACAATAAAGGCCATAATGTGCAGTAAATTCAGTATTGGGATTAAAACCGTAATGGTCTTAAAGGCCGTAATGGCCATTAAAGTCCATGATGGCAATTAATGTCAGTAATGGCCTTTAAAGTCCATATTGGCCATTAATGTCGGTAATTGCCATTAATTGCCGTAATGAACATAAAAGAAATAATGGTCATTAATGGTCATAATGGACATTAAAGTCCGTAATGTCCATTAGAATCCGTATCGGCCATTAGAGGTCGTAATGGCCATTAAAGTCCGTAAAAGGATATTAAATTTCGTAATGGCCATTAAAGTCCATATGGGCCATTAAAGGCCGTATTGGCCCTTAAATGTCAACATGGCCATTAAGTCCAGAATCGACATTAAAGTCCATAATGGCCAATTAATGCCTTTGTGGACATTCAAGCCCGTAATGCACATTTAATGCCCCAATGAACATTAAAGTTCATAATTTCCATAAATGCCTTGATGGACATTAACATCCGTGAAGGACAATAAAGGCTGTAATGGACATTAAATTCAATATTGGCCATTAAAAGCCGTAATGGCCATAAAGGCCGTAATGGCCATTAAAGTCCATGATGGCAATTAATGTTAGTAATGGCCATTAAAGTCCGTATTGGCCATTAATGTACTTAATTACCATTAATTGTCGTAATGAACATAAAAGGAATAATGGCCATTAAAGGCCGTAATGGACATTTAAGGCTGTAATGGCCATTAATGTCGTAATGGTCATTAAAGTCCATAATGGAAATTAAAGTCCGTATTGGACATTAAATACCTTAATGGTCATTAAAGGCAGTAATGGCCATATTCGCCATAATTGCTATTAAAGGCCATAATGGCAATTAAACGACGTAATGGGCATTAAAGGCCGTAATGCCCATTAAAGGCCGTAATGGACATTAACTCCGTAATGGCTTTTAATGTCTGTAGTGGACATAAAAATCCGTAATGGACACTAAAGGCCATAATGGCTATAATGTCCGGAATGTCCATTAATGTCAGTAATGGCCGAGAAAGGCCGAAATGGACATTTATGTCCGAAATGGAAAATAACTTCCGTAATGTCCATTAAAGGCCATATTGTCCATTTAATGCCGTAATGGCCATTAAGTCCATAATCGACATTAAAGTCCGTAATGGACATTAAATGCCATAATGGCCATTAAAGATTTTAATTTCCATAAAGGCAGTAATTGACATTAAAGTCCGTAATGGACAATAAAGTCCGTAATGGACATTAAATGCCGTAATGACCATTAAAGTCCATGATGGCCATTAATGTTCATAATGGCCATTAAATGCCTCATGAACATTAAAGGCATATTGGTCTTCAAACTCCTTAATGGCTATTAAAGAGCGAAATGGACATTAAAGTCTGTAAGGGCCATAATGTCCGTAATGGCCATTAATGTCCGTAATGTCCTTTAAAGGCCGTAATGGATATTTAAGTTCGTAATGGACATTCAGGCTGTAATGGATATTAAATACCATAATGGACATTAAAGACCGTAATGGACATTAAAGGCCGTATTGGTCATTAAAGGCCATAATGTCCATAAATGCCGTCATGGCCATTAAAGTCCATTATGGAAATTAAAGGCCGTAATGGCCATTAAAGGCCGTATTGGCCATTAAAGGCCTTAATAGCCATAAAGGCCGTAATGGACATTAAATCCGTAATGGCTTTTAAAGTCTGTAATGGACATAAAAATCCGTAATGGACACTAAAGGCCATAATGGCTATAATGTCCATAATGTCCATTAATATCTGTAATGGCCTATAAAGGCTGAAATTGACATTTACTTCTGAAATGGAAAATAACTTCCGCAATGTCCATTAAATGCCGTAATGGCCATTAAGTCCATAATCGACATTAAAATCCGTAATGGCCTTTAAATGCCATAATGGCCATTAAAGATTGTAATTTCCATAAAGGCAGTAATTGACATTAAAGTCCGTAATGGACAATAAAGGCTGTAATGGACATAAATGCCGTAATGACCATTAAAGTCCATGATGGCCATTAATGTTCATAATGGCCATTAAATACCTTATGAACATTAAAGGCATATTGGTCTTCAAACTCCGTAATGGCCATTAATGGGCGAAATGGACATTAAAGTTTTTAAGGGCCATAATGTCCGTAATGGCCATTCACGTCCGTAAGGGCCTTTAAAGGCCGTAATGGATATTTAAGTTCGTAATGGACATTCATGCCATAATGGATATTAAATACCATAATGGACATTAAAGAACGTAATGGACATTAAAGGCCGTATTGGCCATTAAAGGCCATAATGTCCATAAATGCCGTCATGGCCATTAAAGTCCATAATGACAATTAAAGGCCGTAATGGCCATTAAAGGCCATAATGGCCATTAAAGGCTATAGTGGCCATAAAGGTCATAATAGCCATTACATGTCGAAATGGTCATTAAAGTCCGTAAAGTAAATTAAAGTCCGTAATGGCCATTAAAGTCCGTATTGGCCATTAAAGGCCATAATAGCCATAAAGGCCGTCATGGACAGTAAAGTCCATAATGGCAATTAAAGTCAGGAACGGCCATTAAAGTCCGTATTGGCCATTAATGGCCGTGATTGCCATTAATTACCATAATGACCATAAAAGGCATAATGGTCATTAAAGACCATAATGAACATTAAAGTCCGTAATGTCCATTAGAGTCCGTATCGGACATTAGACGACGTAATGGCCATTTAAGGTCATAATGGCCATTAAGTCCGTAATGGATATTAAAGTCCGTAATGGCCATTAAAGTCCGTATTGGCCATTAAAGGCCTTAATAGCCATGAAGGCCGTAATGGACATTAAAGTCCGTCCGCAATGTCATTTAAAGTCTGTATTGGCCATTAAGGCATAATGTCTATTAAAGGCTGTAGTGGCGATACAGGTCACAATGGCCATTAAATGTCGAAATGGTCATTAAAGTCCGTAATGGAAATTAAAGTCCATAATGGCTATTAAAGTCCATATTGGCCATTAAAGACCATAATGGCCATTAAATCCATAATGGCAATTAAAGGCCATAATGCCCTTTAAAGTCCATAACAGACATTCAGTACGTAATGACCATTAAAGTCCATAATGGACATTATAGGCTGTAATGGTCATAAAGGCCTTAATGGCCATTAAAGATCGTAATGTTCATTAAAGTCCGTTATGGAAGTTAAAGTCCGTAATTGCCTCAAAGGCCGTAATGAACTTTAAACTCCTTAATGGTAATTAAAGGCCGTAATGGCCATTAAAATCCGCAATGGGCATTAAAGGCCATAATAGACATTAAGTCCGTAATGGCCATTAAAGTCCATAATGGACATTAACGTCCGTAATGGACATTATAGGCTGCAATGGCAATGAAGGTCTTAATGGACATTAAAGGTCGTAATGTTCATAAAGGCTGTAATGGACATTAAAGGCCGTAATGGACATTAAAGTCCGTAATGGCCTTTAAGGCCATAATGGCCATGAAGTCCATAATCGACATTAAATTCCATAATGGCCATTTAAAGCCGTAATGGACATTCAAGCCCATAATGGTTATTCAATGCCGTAGTGGCCATCAAAGTTCGTAATTTCCATAAAGGCCCTAATGGATATTAAAGTCCGTAATGTACAATAAAGGCCGAATGGACATTAAAAGCCATAATGGCCATTAATGTTCATAATGTCCATTAAAGTCCGTAAAGGAAATTACATTTCGTAATGGCCATTAAAGTCCATATTGGCCATTAAATGCCGTATTGGCCCTTAAAGGTCATAATTTCCATTAAGTCCATAATCAACATTAAAGTCCAAAATAGCCATTTAATGCCTTTGTGGACATTCAAGCCCGTAATTGCCATTTGATGCCGCAATGACCATTAAGGTTTGTAATTTCCATAAATAACTTGATGGACATTAACATCCGTGAAGGACAATAAAGGCAGTAATGGACATTAAATTCAGTATTGGGCATTAAAAGCCGTAATGGCCATAAAGGCCGTAATGGCCATTAATGTCCGTAATGGCAATTAAAGTCAGTAATGGCCATTAAAGTCCGTATTGGCCATTAACGTCCGTAATTGCCATTAATTGCCGTAATGTTCATAAAAGGAATAATGGTCATTAATGGTCATAATGGACATTAAAGTCCGTAATGTCCATTAGAGTCCGTATCGGCCATTAGAGTTCGTAATGGTCATTTAAGGTCATAATGGCCATTAAGGCCGTAATGGATATTAAAGTCTGTAATGGCCATTAAAGTTCATAATGTCCATTAAAGTCCGTAAAAGAAATTAAATTTCGTAATGGCCATTAAAGTCCATATGGGCCATTAAAGGCCGTACTGGCCCTGACCGGTCATAATGGCCATTAAGTCCATAATCGACATTAAAGTCCATAATGGCCATTTAATGCCATAGTGGACATTCAAGCCCGTAATGGTTATTTAATGCCGTAGTCGCCATTAAAGTTCGTAATTTCCATAAAGGCCCTAATGGACATTAAAGTCCGTAATGGAAAATAAAGGCCGAGTGGACATTAAAAGCCGTAATGGCCATTAAAATTCATAATGTCCATTAAAGTCCGTAAAGGAAATTAAATTTTGTAATGGCCATTAAAGTCCATGTGGGCCATTAAAGGCCGCATTGGCCCTTAAGGTCATAATGGCCATTAAGTCCATAATCGACATTAAAGTCCATAGAGGCCATTTAATGCCTTTGTGGACATTCAAACCCGTAATGGACATTTAATGGCCCAATGACCATTAAAGTTTGTAATTTCCATAAATGCCTTGAAGGACATTAACATCCGTGAAGGACAATAAATGCCATAATGGACATTAAATTCAGTATTGGCCATTATAAGCCGTAATGGCCATAAAGGCCGTAATGGCCATTAAAGTCCATAATGGCGATTAAAGTCAGTAATGGTCATTAAAGTCCGTATTGGCCATTAATGTCCATAATTGCCATTAATTGCCGTAATGACCAAAAAAGGAATAATGGTCATTAATGGCCATAATGGACATTAAAGTCCTTAATGTCCATTAGGGTCCGTATCGGCCATTTAAGGTCATAATGGCCATTAAGGCCGTAATGGAAATTAAAGTCTGTATTGGCCATTAAATACCTTAATGGTCATTAAAGTCAGTAATGGCAATATTGTCCATAATTTCTACTAGAGGCCATAATGGCAATTAAAGGCCGTAATGGGCATTAAAGGCCGTAATGGAAATTAAATCCGTAATGGCTTTTAAAGTCTGTAATGGACATAAAAATCTGTAATGGACACTAAAGGCCATAATGGCTATAATGTCCATAATGTCCATTAATGTCTGTAATGGCCTATAAAGGCTGAAATGGACATTTACGTCCGAAATGGAAAATAACTTCCGTAATGCCCATTAAATGCCATAATGGCCATTAAGTCCATAATCGACATTAAAGTCCGTAATGGCCATTAAATGCCATAATGGCCATTAAAGATTGTAATTTCAATAAAGGAAGTAATTGACATTAAAGTCCGTAATGGACAATAAAGGCCGTAATGGACATTAAATGCCGTAATGACCATTAAAGTCCATGATGGCCATTAAAATTCATAATGGCCATTAACTGCCGAAATGAACATTAAAGGCATATTGGTCTTCAAACTCCGTAATGGCCATTAATGGGCGAAATGGACATTAAAGTTTTTAAGGGCCAAAATATCCGTAATGGCCATTAATGTCCGTAAGGGCCTTTAAAGGCCGTAATGGATATTTAAGTTCGTAATGGACATTCATGCCGTAATGGATATTAAATACCATAATGGACATTAAAGAACATAATGGACATTGAAGGCTGTATTGGCCATTAAAGGCCATAATGTCCATAAATGCCGTCATAGCCATTAAAGTCCATAATGGCAATTAAAGGCCGTAAAGGCCATTAAAGTCCGTAATGGCCATTAAAGTCTATAGTGGCCATAAAGGTCATAATAGCCATTACATGTCGAAATGGTCATTAAAGTCCGTAAAGGAAATTAAAGTCCGTAATGGCTATTAAAGTCCGTATTGGCCATTAAAGGCCATAATAGCCATAAAGGCCTTAATGGACATTAAAGTCCATAATGGCAATTAAAGTCAGAAACATCCATTAAAATCCTTATTGGCCATTAATGGCCGTGATTGCCATTAATTACCATAATGACCATAAAAGGCATAATGGTCATTAAAGACCATAATGAACATTAAAGTCCGTAATGTCCATTAGAGTCCGTATAAGCCATTAGACGACATAATGGCCATTTAAAGTAGTAATGGCCATTAAGTCCGTAATGGATATGAAAGTCTGCAATGGCCATTAAAGTCCGTATTGGCCATTAAAGGCCTTAATAGCCATAAAGGCCGTAATGGATATTAAAGTCCACAATGTCATTTACAGTCCGTAAAGGCCATAAAGTACGTAATATATATTAAAGGCTGTAGTGGCGATAAAGGTCACAATGGCCATTAAATGTCGAAATGGTCATTAAAGTCCGTAATGGAAATTAAAGTCCGTAATGGCTATTAAAGTCCATATTGGCCATTAAAGACCATAATGGCCATTAAAGCCATAATGGCAATTAAAGGCCGTAATGCCCATTAAAGTCCATAACAGACATTCAGTACGTAATGACCATTAAAGTCCGTAATGGACATTATAGGCTGTAATGGCCATAAAGGTCTTAATGGCCATTAAAGATCGTAACGATCATTAAAGTCCGTTATGGAAATTAAAGTCCGTAATGGACACAAAGGCCATAATGGACATTAAACTCCTAAATAGTAATTAAAGGCCGTAATGGCCATTAAAATCCGCAATGGGCATTAAAGGCCATATTAGCCATTAAGTCCGTAATGGCCATTAAAGTCCATAATGGACATTAACGTCCATAATGGACATTATAGGCCGCAATGGCAATGAAGGTCTTAATGGCCATTAAAGGTTGTAATGTTCATAAAGGCCATAATGGACATTAATGTCCGTATTGTCCATTAAAGCCCGTACTGGCCATTAAAGGCCATAATGGACATTAAAGTCCTTAATGGCCTTACAGGCCGTAATGTCCATGAAGTCCATAATCGACATTAAATTCCATAATGGCCATTTAATGCCATAGTGGACATTCAAGCCCGTAATGGTTATTTAATGCCGTAGTGGCCATTAAAGGTCATAATTTCCATAAAGGCCCTAATGGACATTAAAGTCCGTAATGGACAATAAAGGCCGAATGGACATTAAAAGCCGTAATGGCCATTAAAGTTCATAATGTCCATTAAAGTCCATAAAGAAAATTAAATTTCGTAACGGGCATTAAAGTCCATATGGGCCATTAAAGGCCGTATTGGCCCTTAAAGTTCATAATGGCCATTAAGTCCATAATCGACATTAAAGTACATAATGGCCATTTAATTCCTTTGTGGACATTCAAGCCCGTAATTGCCATTTGATGCCACAATGACCATTAAAGTTCGTAATTTCCAAAAAATGCCTTGATGGACATTTACATCCGTGAAGGACAATAAAGGCCGTAATGGACATTATATTCAGTATTGGCCATTAAAAGCCATATGTCCATGAAGGCCGTAATGGCCATTAATGTCCTTAATGGCAATAAATATCAGTAATGGCCATTAAAGTCCGTATTGTCCATTAATGTCCGTAATTGCCATTAATTGCCATAATGACTATAAAAGGAATAATGGTCGTTAATGGAAATGATGGACATTAAAGTCCATAATGACAATTAGAGTCCGTATCGGCCATTAGAGTTCGTAATGGTCATTTAAGGTAGTAATGGCCATTAAGGCCGTAATGGATATTAAAGTCCGTAATGGCCATTAAAGTTCATAATATCCATTAAAGTCCGTAAAGTAAATTAAATTTCATAATGGCCATTAAAGTCCATATGGGCCATTAAAGGCCGTATTGGCCCTTAAAGGTCATAATGGCCATTAAGTCCATAATCGACATTAAAGTCCATAATGGCCATTTAATGCCTTTGTGGACATTCAAGCCCGTAATGGACATTTAATGCCCCAATGACCATTAAAGTTCGTAATTTTCATAAATGCCTTGATGGACATTAACATCCGTGAAGGAAAATAAAGGCCATAATGGACATTAAATTCAGTATTGGCCATTAAAAGCCGTAATGGCAATAAAGGCCGTAATGGCCATTAAAGTCCGTAATGGCAATTAATGTCAGTAATGGCCATTAATTGCCATAATGAACATAAAAGGAATAATGGTCATTAATGGCCATAATGAACATTAAAATCCGTAATGTCCATTAGAGTCCGTATCGGCCATTAGAGGTCTTATGGCCATTTAAGGCTGTAATGGCCATTAAGGCCGTAATGGATATTAAAGTCCGTAATGGAAATTAAAGTCCGTATTGGCCATTAAATACCTTAATGGTGTTTAAAGTCAGTAATGGCCATATTGGCCATAATTGCTATTAAAGGCCATAATGGCAATTAAAAGCCGTAATGGGCATTAAAGCCATAATGGCAATTAAAGGCCGTAATGGACATTAACTCCGTAATGGCTTTTAAAGTCCGTAACAGACATTAAGTACGTAATGGACATTAAAGACCGTAATGAACATTAAAGTCCGTAATGGACATTATAGGCTGTAATGGCCATAAAGGTCTTAATGGCCATTAAAGATCGTAATGTACATTAAAGTCCGTTATGGAAATTAAAGTCCGTAATGGACTCAAAGGCCATAATGGCCATTAAACTCCTTAATGGTAGTTAAAGGCCGTAATGGCCATTAAAATCCGCAATGGGCATTAAAGGCCATAATAGACATTAAGTCCGTAATGGCCATTAAAGTCCATAATGGACATTAACGTCTGTAATGGACATTATAGGCTGCAATGGCAATGAAGGTCTTCATGGCCATTAAAGGTCGTAATGTTCATAAAGGCCGTAATGGACATTAAAGGCCGTAATGTCCATTAAAGCCCGTACTGGCCATTAAAGGCCGTAATGGACATTAAAGTCCGTAATGGCCTTAAAGGCCGTAATGGCCATGAAGTCCATAATCGACATTAAATTCCATAATGGCCATTTAATTCCGTAGTGGACATTCAAGCCCATAATGGTTATTTAATGCTGTAGTGGCCATTAAAGGCCGTAATGGCAATTAAAGTCAGTAATGGCCATTAAAGTCCGTATTGGCCATTAATGTCCGTAATTGCCATTAATTGCCGTAATGACCATAAAAGGAATAATGGTCATTAATGCCCCTAATGGACATTGGCCTTTAATTTCCATTACGGCCTTTAATGGAGAGTATGGACTTTAATGACCAATTCGGACATGATGGCCATTACAGATTTTAATTGCCATTACAGCCTTTAATGGCCAATATGAGCTTAGATGGCCATTACGGCCTTTACGGACATTACGGATTTTAATGTCCATTACTGACTTTAATGTCCAATACGGACTTTAATGTCCATTAGGGGCTTTAATTTCCATGACGGACTTAACGGCTATTATGAACTTTCATGTCCAATACAGCATTTAATGGCCAGTACGGCCTTTAATTGTCACTATGAACTTTAATGTCTATACGGGCTTGAATGTCCACTAAGTGTTTTAGTGGCCATTATGAACTTTAATATCGATTACGGACTTAATGGCAATTATGGTTTTAAAGGCCATAATGGCCATTATGCACATTACGGCCTTTATGGCCATTACGGAGTTAAATTTCCATTATGGACTTAAATGACCATTACGGGCTTTAATTGACATTGTGGCCTTAATGGCCATTATGGACTTAAATTTCCATTACAGACTTAAATTTTCATTATGGAATTTAATGGACTTTACGGCCTTTAATGGTCACTATGAACTTTAATTTCCATTCGGGTGTGCATGTCCATTACGGCTTTTAAGGAAATTATGAACGTTAATGGCCATTACGGCATAAATGGCCAAGATGGGCTTGAATGTCCACTACGTCATTTAGTGGCCATTATGGCCTTTAATATCGATTACGGACTTAATTGCAATTATGGTTTTAAAGGCCATAATGGCCATTATGGCCATTACGGCCTTTATGGCCATTACGGACTTTAATGCCCATTACGGCCTTTAATTGCCAATATGGGCATGAATGGCCATTGCGGCCATTATGGACATTACGGAATTAATGTCCATTACGGACTTTTATGGACTATACGGACTTTATGGCCATTACGGACTTTATTGTCCATTATGGCCTTTAATGGCCAACACGGACTTTAATGGCCATTACGGACTTTAATTTCCATGACAGACTTAATGGCTATTGCGGACTTTAATAACCAATATGGCCTTTAATGGCTAGTATGGACATTAATGGCCATTACGGATTTAAATTTCCATTACAGACTTAAATGACCATTACGGACTTCAATGGACATTACGGCCTTTAATGGTCATTATGAACTTTAATATCCATTACTGACATTAATGTCCATTCGGGCTTTTAGAGTAATTACGAACTTTAATGGCCATTACAAGCTTGAATGGCCATTACTGCATTTAATGGCCATTATGGACTTTAATGTCGATTTCGGACTTAAAGGCCATTATGGTCTTAAAAGGCCATTACGGCCATTATGCCCATTGTATCCTTTAATGGACATTACAGCCTCTAATGGGCGTTACAGCCTTTAATGGCCAATATGAGCTTAAATGGCAATTACGGCATATATGGGCATAATGGACTTTAATGCAAATACGGACTTAGAGGCCATTACAGACTTTATGGATATTTTGGACTTTTATGTCCATTACAGACAATAATGGCCAATACGGACTTTATGGCCATTACAAACTTAAATTTCCATTACGGACATAAATGACCATTACGGGCTTTAATGGGCATTGCGGCCTTAAAGGCCATTATAGACTTAAATGTCCATTACGGCCTTTATTGGCCAGTATGGACATTAATGTCCAATGCAGACGTTATGGCCATTACAGACTTTAATGGCCATTACGGCCTTAAATGGATATTATGTCCTTTAATTTCCATTACGGCCTTTAAAGGCCAGTATGGACTTTAATGGCCATTATGGACTTAAATTTCCATTACAGACTTAAATTTTCATTATGGACTTTATTGGACTTTACGGCCTTTAATGGTCACTATGAACTTTAATTTCCATTCGGGCGTGAATGTCCATTACGGCTATTAAGGAAATTAGGAACTTTAATGGCCATTACGGCATAAATGGCCAAGATGGGCTTGAATGTCCACTATGTCATTTAGTGGCCATTATGGCCTTTAATATCGATTAAGGACTTAATTGCAATTATGGTTTTAAAGGACATAATGGCCATTATGCACATTACGGCCTTTATGGCCATTACGGCCTTTATGGCCATTACGGACTTTAATGTCCATTACGGCCTTTAATGGCCAATATGGGCATAAATGGCCATTACAGACTTTAATTTCCATGACAGACTTAATGGCTATTGCAGACTTTAATGTCCAATACGGCTTTTATTGGCCAGTATGGACTTTAATGGCCATTACGGACTTAAATTTCCATTACTGACTTAAATGACCATTACAGGCTTTAATGGATATTATGGCCTTAATGGCCATTACGGCCTTTATGGACATTACGGATTTTAATGTCCATTACTGACTTTAAAGTCCAATACGGACTTTAATGGCCATTACGGGCTTTAATTTCCATGACAGACTTAATGGCTATTACGGAATTTAATGTCCAATATGGCCTTTAATGGCCAGTATGTACTTTAATGGTCATTTCGGACTTAAATATCCATTACGGACTAAATGACCATTACGGGCTTTAATGGACATTACGGCCTTAGTAGCCATTACGGACTTAATTGTCCCTTACGGCCTTTAATGGCCAGTATGGACTTTAATGTCCAATGCGGACTTTATGGCCATGACGGCCTTTAATGGCCATTATGGACTAAATGGCTTTTATGGACTTTAATGTCCATTACGGCCTTTAATGGCCAGTATGGTCTTTAATGGCCATTATGGACTTAAATTTCCATTACGGACTTAAATGTCCATTATGGACTTTGTTAGACTTTTCGGCCTTATGGTCACTTATGGTCACTATGAACTTTAATGTCCATATGGACGTGAATGTCCATTACTGGTTTTAAGGAAATTAGGAACTTTAATGGCCATTGTGGCATAAAGGCGAAGACTGGCTTGAATGTACATGACGTCATTTAGTGGCCATTATGGACCTTAATGTTAATTATGCCCATTGTGGCCTTTATTGGACATTATAGCCTCTAATGGATATTACAGCCTTTAATGGCCAATATGGGCTTAAATGGCCATTACGATCTTTATGGCCATTACAGACTTTATGGATATTTTGGACTTTGATGACCATTACCGACAATAATGGCCAATACGGACTTTATGACCATTACGGACTTAAATTTCCATTATGGACTTAAATGACCATTACGGGTTTTAATGGACATTGCGGCCTTAATTGCCATTACGGACTTAAATATCCATTATGGCCTTTAATGGCGAGTACAGATTTTAATGGCCAATGCGGACTTCATGGCCATTACAGATTTTAATTGCCATTACGGCCTTAAATGGATATTATGGCCTTTAATATCCTTTATGGCCTTTAATGGGCAGTATGGACTTTAATGGCCAATATGGGCTTAAATAGCCATTACCGCCTCTATGGACATTATGGACTTTAATGTCCATTATGGCCGTTAATGGCAAATAAGGACTTAATGGCCATTATGGACTTTATGGATATTTTGGACTTTAATGTCCATTATGGACAATAATGGTCAATACGGACTTTTTGGCCATTACGAACTTAAATTTCCATTACGGACTTAAATGACCATTACGGGCTTTAATGGACATTGCGGCCTTAATGGCCATTATGGACTTAAATGTCCCTTACAGCCTTTAATGGCCAGCATGAATTTAATGGCCAATGCGGAATTTATGGCCATTACAGAATTTAATGGCCATTACGGCCTTAAATGGATATTATGGCCTTTAATTTTCATTACGGCCTTTAATGTCCAGTATGGACTTTACTGGCCATTATGTACTTAAATTTCCATTACAGACTTAAATGTTCATTATGCACTTTATTGGACTTTACGGCCTTTAATGGTCACTATGAACTTTAATGTCCATATGGGCGTGAATGTCTATTACGGCTTTTAAGGAAATTAGGAACTTTAATGGCCATTAAGGCATTAAATGGCCAAGATGGGCTTGAATGTCCACTACGTCATTTAGTGGCCATTATGGACTTTAATATCAATTACGGATTTAATGGCAATTATGGTTTTAAAGGCCATAATGGCCATTATGCCTATTATGGCCTTTATGGCCATTACGGACTTTAATGTCCATTACGGGCATTAATGGCCAATATGGGCATAAATGGCCATTACGGCCATTATGGACATTACGGAATTAATGTCCATTACGGACTTTTATGGACGATACGGACTTTATGGCCATTACGGATTTTATTGTCCATTATGAAATTTAATGGCCAACACGGACTTGAATGGCCATTTCGGACTTTAATTTCCATGACAGACTTAATGGCTATTGCGGACTTTAATGTCCAATATGGCCTTTAATGGCCAGTATGGACTTTAATGGCCATTACCGACTTAAATTTCCATTACGGACTTAAATTACCATTATGGGCTTTAATGGACATTACGGCCTTAATGGCCGTTATGGACTTAATTGTCCGTTACTGCCTTTAATGGCCAGTACGAACTTTAATGTCCAATGCGGACTTTATGGCCATTATGGATTTAAATTTCCATTACAGACTTCAATGACCATTACGGGCTTTAATGGACATTATGGCCTTAATTGCCATTATGGTCTTAAATGTCCGTTACGGACTTTAATGACCAGTATGGACTTTAATGGCCAATATGGACTTTATGACCATTACGGACTCAAATTTCCATTATGGACTTAAATGACCATAACGGGCTTTAATGGACATTGCGGCCTTAATGGCCATTATGGACTTAAATGCCCATTATGGCTTTTAATGGCGAGTACGGACTCTAATGGCCAATGCGGACTTTATGGCAAACACAGATTTTAATTGCCATTATGGCCTTAAATGTATATTATGGCCTTTGATATCCTTTATGGCCTTTAATGTGCAGTACGGACTTTAATGGCCAAAATGGGCTTAAATGGCCATTACGGCCAGTATGGACATTATGGCTTTAATGTCCATTATGGCCTTTAATGGCAAATACGGACTTTATGGACATTACGATCTTTAATGTCCGGTATGGCCATTAATGGCCAATACGGATTTTAATGACCATTACGGACTTTTATTTCCATTATGGCTTTAATGGCCAATATGGGCATAAATGGCCATTACGGCCATTATGGACATTATGGAATTAATGTCCATTATGGACTTTTATGGACAATACGGACTTATAGCCATTACGGACTTTTTTGTCCAGACGGCTTTAGTGGCCAACACGGACTTTAATGGACATTACGGACTTTAATTTCCATGACGGACTTAATGGCTATTGCGGATTTTAATGTCCAATATGGCCTTTAATGTCCAGTATGGACTTTAATGGCCATTATGGACTTAATTGTCCGTTACGGCCTTTAATAGCCTGTAGGGACTTTAATGGCCAATACCGACTTCAATGGCCAATACGGACTTTAATTACAAAGACGGACTTAATGGCCAATCCGGAATTTAATGGCCATTACAGACTTAAATTTACATTACAGACTTAAATGACTATTAAGGACTTCAATGGACATTACGGCTTTTAATGGTCATTACAAAGTTTAGTATCCATTACGGACGTTAATGTCCATTCCGGCCTTTAAGGAAATTACGAACTTTAATGGCCATTACGGCATTAAATGGCCATTACAAGCTTGAATGGCCATTACTGCATTTAATGGCCATTACGGACTTTAATGTCGATTTCGTACTTAATGGGCATTACGGTCTGAAAAGGCCATTACGGCCATTATGCCCATTGTGGCCTCTAATGGACATTACAGCCTCTTATGGCCATTACAACCTTTAATGGCCAACATGAGCTTAAATGGCCATTACGGCCTTTATGGACATTACGGATTTTAATGTCCATTACTGTCTTTATTGTACAATACGGACTTTAATGGCCATTACAGGCTTTAATTTCCACGACGGACTTAATGGCTATTACGAACTTTGATGTCCAATACAGCGTTTATGGCCAGTACGGACTTTAATGTCCAATGCGGACATTATGGCCTTACGGCCTTTAATGGCCAGTACAGACTATAATGGGCATTATGGACTTAAATTTCCATTGAGGACTTAAATGTCCATTATGGACTTTGTTAGACTTTACGGCCTTTAATGGTCACTATGAACTTTAATGTCCATATGGACTTGAATGTCCATTACGGGTTTTAAGGAAATTAGGAACTTTAATGGCCATTACGGCATAAATGGCCAAGACGGACTTGAATGTCCACTACGTCATTGAGTGGCCATTATGGACCTTAATGTCAATTATGCCCATTGTGGCCTTTATTGGACATTATAGCCTCTAATGGCCATTACAGCCTTTAATGGCCAATAGGGTCGTACATGGCCATTACGGACTTAAATTTCCATTAAGGACTTAAATGACCATTACGGGCTTTAATGTACATTGCGGTCTTAATGGCCATTATGGACTTAAATGTCCATTATGTCCTTTAATTGCGAGTATGGACTTTAATGGCCATTGCGGACTTTATGGCCATTACAGATTTTAATTGCCATTACGGCCTTAAATGGATATTATGGCCTTTAATATCCTTTATGGCCTTTAATGTGCAGTACGGACTTTAATGGCCAATATGGGCTGAAATGGCCATTATGGCCTCTATGGACATTATGGACTTTAATGTCCATTATGGCGTTTAATGGCATATACGGACTTTATGGCCATTACGATCTTTAATGTCCAGTACGGCCTTTAATGGCCAATACGGATTTTAATGACCATTACGTATTTAATTTCCATTACCGTCTTTAATGACCATTATGAACTTTAATGGACCTTACGGCCTTTAATTGTCATTATGAACTTTAATGGTCATTACAATATTAAATGGCCATTACGGACTTCATGGACATTTCGGACTTTAATGTCCATTACGGTCATTAATGGCCAATAAGTATTTATGGCCATTATGGACTTTAATGGCCATTACGGCATTAAATGGCCATTACAGGCTCTAATGGACATTATGGCATTTAATGGCCATTACGTACTTAATGGCCATTACGGACTTTATGGATATTTTGACTTTAATGTCCATTACGGATGATAATGGCCAATACGGTCTTTATGGCTATTACGAACTTAAATTTCCATTACGGACTTAAATGACCATTACGGGCTTTAATGGACATTGCAGCCTTAATGGCCATTATGGACTTAAATGTCCATTATGGTCTTTAATGGCCAGTATGGACTTTAATGTCCAATGCGGACTTTATGGCCATTACAGACTTTAATGGCCATTACGGGCTTAAATGGATATTAATGCCTTTAATTTCCATTACGGCCTTTAATGGCCAGTATGGACTTTAATGGCCATTATGGACTTTAATGGCCATTATGGACTTAAATTTCCATTACAGACTTAAATGTCCATTATGGACTTTAATGGCCATTACGGTATTAAATGGCCAAGACGGGCTTGAATGTCCACTACGACATTTAGTGGCCATTATGTACTTTAATATTGATTACGGACTTAATGGCAATAATGGTTTTAAAGGCCATAATGTCCATTATTCACATTACTGCCTTTATGGCCATTACGGACTTTAATGTCCATTACGGCCTTTAATGGCCAATATGGGCATAAATGGACATTACGGAATTAATGTCCATTATGGACTTTTATGGACGATACTGACTTTATGGCCATTATGGACTTTATTGTCCATTACTGCCTTTAATGGCCAACATGGACTTTAATGGCCATTACGGACTTTAATTTCCATGACGGATAATGGCTATTACAGACTTTAATGTCCAATACGGCCTTTAATGGCCAGTATGGACTTTAATGGACATTACGGACTTAAATATCCATTACGGACTTAAATGACCATTACAGGCTTTAATGGCCATTACGACCTTAATGGCCATTACGGACTTAATTGTCCGTTACGGCCTTTAATGGCCAGTATGGACTTTAATGGCCAATGCGGACTTTATGGCCATTTCGGACTTTAATGGCCATTATGGCCTGAAATGGATATTACGGCCTTTAATGGCCATTACGGACTTAAATGCCCATTACGGCCTTTAATAGCCAGTAGGGAATTTAATGGCCAATACGGACTTCAATGGCCAATACTGACTTTAATTACAAAGACGGACTTAATGGCAATTACGGAATTTAATGTCCATTACGGACTTTAATGGCTAGTATGGACTATAATGGCCATTATGGACTTAAATTTCCATTACAGACTTAATGTCCATTATGGACTTTGTTAGACTTTACGGCCTTTAAAAGTCACTCTGAACTTTAATGTCCATATGGACGTGAATGTCCATTACTGGTTTTAAGGAAATTAGGAACTGTAATGGCCATTAGAGCATAAACGCCCAGACGGGCTTGAATATCTCACTACATCATTTAGTGGCCATTATGGACCTTAATGTCAATTATACCCATTGTGTTCTTTATTGGACATTATAGCCTCTAATTACCATTACAGCCTTTAATGGCCAATATGGGCTTAAATGGCCATTACGGACTTTATGGCCATTACGGACTTTATGGATAATTTGGGCTTTAATGACCATAACCGACAATGCGGACGTTATGGGCATTACAGATTTTAATTGCCATTACGGACTTAAATGGATATTATGGCCTTTAATATCCTTTATGGACTTTAATGGGCAGTGAGGACTTTAATGGCCAATATGGGCTTAAATGGCCATTACGGCCTATATGGACATTATGGACTTTAATGTCCATTATGGCCTTTAATGGCCAAAACGGATTTTAATGACCATTACGGACTTTAATTTCCATTACCGTCATTAATGACCATTATGAACTTTAATGGACCTTATGGCCTTTAATTGTCATTAAGAACTTTAATGGTCATTACAACATTAAATGGCCAATACGGGCTTGAATGGCCATTACGGCATTTAATGGCCATTATGGACTTTAATGTCGATTTCGGACTTAATGGCCATTACGGTCATTAAAGTACATTATGGCCATTATGCCCATTGTGGCCGTTAATGGCCATTACAGCCTCTAATGGCCATTTCGGCCTTTAAAGGCCAATATGGGCTTAAATGGCCATTACGGACGTCATGAACATTTCGGACTTTAATGTCCATTACAGACATTACTGGACAATAAGTGTTTATTGCCATACGGACTTTAATGGCCATTTCGGCATTAAATGGCCATTACAGGCTCTAATGGACATTATGGCATTTAATGGCCATTACGGACTTAATGGCCATTACGGACTTTGTGGATATTTTGGACTTTAATGTCCCTTACGGACAATAATGGCCAATACGGACTTTATGTCCATTACAAACTTAAATTTCCATTACTTACTTAAATGACCATTACGGGCTTCAATGGACATTGCGGCCTTAATGGCCATTATGGACTTAAATGTCCATTACGGCCTTTAATGGTCAGTACGGACTATAATGGCCATTATGGACTTAAATTTCCATTATGGACTTAAATGTCCATTATGGACTTTATTGGACTTTACGGCTTTTAATGGTCACTGTGAACTTTAATGTCCATACGGGCGTGAATGTCCATTACGGCTTTTAAGGTAATTAGGAACTTTAATGGCCATACGGCATTAAATGGCCAAGATGGGCATGAATGTCCACTACGTCATTTAGTGGCCATTATGTACTTTAATATTGATTATGGACTTAATGGCAATTATGGTTTTAAAGGCCATAATGTCCATTATGCACATTACTGCCTTTATGGCCATTACGGACTTTAATGTCCATTACGGCCTTTAATGGCCAATATGGGCATAAATGGCCATTACGGCCATAATGGACATTACGGAATTCATGTCCATTATGGACTTTTATGGATGATACTGACTTTATGGCCATTATGGACTTTATTGTCCATTACTGCCTTTAATGGCCAACATGGACTTTAATGGCCATTACGGACTTTAATTTCCATGACGGATAATGGCTATTACAGACTTTAATGTCCAATACGGCCTTTAATGGTCAGTATGGACTTTAATGGACATTACGGACTTAAATATCCATTACGGACTTAAATGACCATTACAGGCTTTAATGGCCATTACGGCCTTAATGGCCATTACGGACTTAATTGTCCGTTACGGCCTTGAATGGCCAGTACGGACTTTAATGGCCAATGCGGACTTTATGGCCATTACGGCCTTTAATGGCCATTACGGACTTAAATGCCCATTATGGCCTTTAATAGCCAGTAGGGATTTAATGGCCAATACGGACTTCAATGGCCAATACTGACTTTAATTACAAAGATGGACTTAATGGCAATTACGGCCTTGAATGGCCAGTATGGCCTTTAATGTCCAATCTGGACTTTAATGGCCATTATGGACTTTAATGTCCATTACGGCCTTTAATGGCCAATATGGGCTTAAATGGCCATTATGGCCTTTATGTACATTAATGACTTTAATGTCCATTATGGCCTTTAATGGCAAATACGGACTTTATGGCCATTACAATCTTTAATGTCCAGTACGGTCTTTAATGGCCAATACGGATTTTAATGACCATTAAAGACTTTAATTTCCATTACCGTCTTTAATGACCATTATGAACTTTAATGGACCTTACGGCATTTAATTGTCATTATGATCTTTAATGGTCATTAGAACATTAAAGTGACATTACGGGCTTGAATTGCCATTAAGGCATTTAATGGCCATTACGGACTTTAATGTCTATTTCGGACTTAATGGCCATTACGGTCATTAAAGTCCATTATGGCCAATATGCCCATTCGGCCTTTAATGGCTATTACAGCCTCTAATGGCCATTACGGCCTTTAATGGCCAATATGGGCTTAAATGTCCATTACGGACTTCATGGACATTTCGGACTTTAATGTCCATTACGTACATTAATGGACAATAAGTATTTATGACCATTACGGACTTTAATGGCCATTATGGCATTAAATGGCCATTACAGGCTCTAATGGACAGTATGGAATTTAATGGCCATTACGGTCTTAATGGGCATTACTGACATTATGGATATTTTGGACTTTAATGTCCATTACGGACAATAATGGCCAATATTGACTTCATGGCCATTATGAAATTAAATTTCCATTACAGACTTAAATGACCATTACGGGCTTTAATGGACATTGCGGCCTTAATGGCCATTATGGACTTAAATGTCCATTACGGCCTTTAATGGCCAGTATTGACTTTAATGGACAATGCGGACGTTATGGCCATTACAGACTTTAATGGCCATTACGGCCTTAAATGGATATTATGGCCTTTAATTTCCATTACAGCCTTTAATGGCCAGTATGGATTTTAATGGCCATTATGGACTTAAATTTGCATTACGGACTTCAATGTCCATTATGGACTTTATTGGACTTTACGGCCTTTAATGGTCACTATGAACTTTAATGTCCATATGGACATGAATGTCCATTACGGGTTTTAATGGACATTGCGGCCTTAATGGCCATTATGGATTTAAATGTCCATTATGGCCTTTAATGGCGAGTACGGACTTTAATGTCCAATGCGGACTTTATGGCCATTACAGATTTTAATTGCCATTACGGCCTTAAATGGATATTATGACCTTTAATATCCTTTATGGCCTTTAATGGGCAGTAGGGACTTTAATGGCCAATATGGGCTTAAATGGCCATTACGGACTTAAATTTCCATTACGGACTTAAATGAGCATTATGGACTTCAATGGACATTATGGCCTTTAATGGTCATTACGAAAATTAATATCCATTATGGACGTTAAGGTCCATTCCGGCCTTTAAGGAAATTACGTACTTTAATGGCCATTACGGCATTAAATGGCCATTACAAGCTTGAATGGCCATTACTGTATTTAATGGCCATTACGGACTTTAATGTCGATTTCAGACTTAATGGCCATTATGGTGTTTTAAGGCCATTACGGCCATTATGCCCATTGTGGCCTTTAATGGCCATTACAGCCTCCAATGGCCATTACAGCCTTTAACGGTCAATATGGACTTAAATGGCCACTACGGACTTTATGGATATTTCGGACTTTAATGACCATTACAGACATTAATGGCCAATACAAACTTTATGGCCATTAGGGACTTAAATTTCCATTACTGACTTAAATGACCATTACGGGCTTTAATGAACATTATGGCCTTAATGGCCATTATGGACTTAAATGCCCATTACGGCCTTTAATGTCTATTACGGACTTAATATCCATTATCGTCTTTAAAGGCCATTATGGACTTTAAATGGCCAATACGGACTTTAATGTCCATTATGGACTTTAATTTCCATGACGGACATAATTGCTATTACGGTCTTTAATGTCCATTATGGCCTTTAATGGCCAGTATGGAATTTAATGGCCATTACTTACTTAAATTTTCATTATGGACTTAAATGGCCATTTCGGACTTTATGGACATTACGATCTGTAATGTCCATTATGCCTTTAATGGCCATTACTGACTTTAATGTCCATTACGGCTTTTATAGCCATCATGACTTTAATGTCCATTACAGCCTCTAATGGCAAATATGGACTTTAAAGGCCACTACAGACTTTAATTTCCATTACAGACTTTAAAGACCATTTCGACTTTAATGGCCATTACGGCCTATAATGGCCAATATGTGCTTAAATGGCCAATACGGACTTTATGGCCATTACGGGCTTAAATGGCCACTACGGCATTTAGTGGCCATTACAGACTTTAATGTCGATTATGGAGTTAATGGCTATTAAAGTCTTTATAGGCCATTATGGCCATTATGGCCATTATGCCCATTACGGCATTTAATTGCCATTACGGAATCTAATGGCCATTATGGACTTTAATGGCCAATATGGGCTTAAATGGCCATTTAGGCCCGTATGGACATTATGGACTTTAATATGTATTATGGCCTTTAATGGCAAATAGAGACTTTATGGCCATTACAAACTTTAATGTCCATTATAGCCTTTAATGGCCAATACGAATTTTAATGACCAATACGGACTTTAATTTCCATTACCGACTTTAATGATCATTAAAGACTTTAATGGACATTACCGCCTTTAATGGTCATTACGAACTTTAATGTCCATTACGGACGTTAATGTCCATTACGGCCATTAAGGAAATTACGAAATTTAATGGCCATTATGGCATTAAATGTCCATTACGGCCTTTAATAAATTACAAACTTTAATGGCCATTACAGCATTAAATGGCCAAAATGGTCTTGAATGGCCACTACGGCATATAGTGGCCATACGGACTTTAATGTCTATTATGGACTTAATGGCCATTAGGTCTTTAAAGGCCATTGTGGCCATTATGCCCATTATGGCATTTAATGACCATTACAGAATCTAATGGCCGTTACGGATTTTAATGGACTCTATGGGCTTAAATGGCCATTACGGCCTGTATGGACATTATGGACTTTAATGTCCATTATGGACTTTAATGGCAAATATGGACTTTATAGCCATTACGAACTTTAATGTCCATTACAGCATTTAATGGGCAATATGGACTTTAGTGACCATTACGGACTTTAATCGTCCTTATGGTCTTTAATGGTCATTACGAACTTTAATGTCCGTTATGGACGTTAATGTCCTTTACGGACTTTAATTGCCAATACAGACTTTAATGGCCAATACGGACTTTAATAACCATTATAGACTTTAATTTCCATTACCGATTTTAATGAGCATTATGGACTTTAATGGCCAATAAGGACTTTAATGGCCAGTACGGACTTTAATGGCAAATGCGGACTTCATGGCCATTATTGATTTAATGGCCAATACGGCCTTAAATGGCCATTATGACGTTTAATGTCCATAACAGACTTAATGGCCATTACGGACTTAAATTTCCATTACTGACATAAATGACCATTATGGACTTTATTGGACTTCATGGCCTTTAATGGTCACTATGAACTTTAATGTCCATGAGGACGTTAATGTACATTACGGCTTTTAAGGAAATTAGGAACTTTAATCGCCATACGGCATTAAATGGCCAAGATGGGCTTGAATGTCCACTTGGCATTTAGTTTCCATTGCAGACTTTAATTTCGATTTCGGACTTAATGGCCTTTATGGTCTTTAAAGGCCATTATGGCCATTATGCCCATTGTGAGCTTTAATGGCCATTACATCCTCTAATGGCCATTACGGCCTTAAATGGCCATATGGGCTTAAATGGCCATTACGGACTTTATGGACATTTCAGACTTTAATGTCCATTACGTACTTTTATGGCTGTTACAGACTTTATGGCCTTTACGGTGTTTAATGTCCATTACGGCCTTTTATGGCCAATACGGACTTTAATGGACATTATGGACTTCAATTACCATGACGTACTTAATGGCTATTGCGGACCTTAATATCCATTCTGGCCTTTAAGAAAATTATGAACTTTAATGGCCATTACGGCATTAAATGTCCATTACGTGCTTGAATGGCCATTACGGCATTTAATGGCCCTTATGGACTTTAATGTCGTTTACGTACTTAATGGCCAATATGGTCTTGAAAAGCCATTATGGCCATTATGCCCATTGCGGCTTTTAATGGCCATTACAGATTGTAATGGCCATTACAGTCTTTAATGTCCAATATGGGCTTAAATGGCCATTACGGATTTTATGGACATTTCACACTTTAATGTCCATTACGGACATTAATGGCCAGTACGGTCTTTATGGCCATTATGGACTTTTGGCCATTACGGCATTAAATGTCCATTACGGGCTTTAATGGAAATTACGGTATAATGGCCATTACGGACTTAAATGTCCATCACGGCCTTTAATGGCCAGTATGGACTTTAAAGTCCAAGGCGTACTTTATGGCCATTATGGATTTTAATGGCCATTACGGCCTTAAATGGCCATTACGGCATTTAATGGACATTACGGACTTAATGGCCATTATGGTCTTTAACGACCATTATGCCTTTAATGGCCATTACAGCCCTAAAAGCCATTATGGAATTGCATGTCCCTTGCGGCCTTTAAAGGCCATTATGAACTTTAATTGCCATTACGTCTTTTAAAGTCCATTTTGGTCTTTAATGTAAATTACGGAATTTTGGCCATTACGGCCTTTCAGGCCATTACGGACTTTAATGGCCATTAAGGGGTTTAATGGAAATTACGGCCTTTAATGGATATTACGAACTTTAATGTCCATTATGGACGTTAATGTTCATTACAGACTTTAATGTCCATTACAACTTTTATGGAAATTATGAACTTTAATGGCCATTAAAGCATTAAATGGCCTTTACGGGCTTGCATGGCCACTACACAATTTAGTGGTCACTATGGACTTTAATGTCGATCATGGACTTAATGGCCATTATGGCCTTTAATGGCCATTATGGACTTCAATTGCCATTAAGGTCTTTAAGGGCCATTACAGCCTTTTTGGACATTACGGCCTTTAAAGATCATTACGGCCTTTAATGTTCATTACGAACTTTAGGACGTTAATGTCCATTCTGGACTTTAAGGAAATTACGAACTTTAATGGCCTTAGGCATTAGATGTCCATTACATGCTTGAATGGCCATGATGGGATTTAATGGCCATTACGGACTTTAAAGTCAATTAAGAACTTAATGGCCATTATGGCCTTTAATGGCAAATATGGTCTTAAATGGCCATTACAGACTTTATGGACATTTCAGACTTTAATGTCCATTACGGTCATTAAGGCCATTACGGACTTTATGGCCATAATGGACTTTAATGGCCATTATGGCATTAAATGACCATTATGGGCTTTAATGGAAATTATGTCCTTAATGGCCATTACGGACTTTAATGTCCATTACGGTCTTTAATGGCCAGTACGGACTTTAATGGCCAATGCGGACTTTATGTCCATTATGGACTTTAATATACAATAGGGCCTTAAATGGCCATTACGGCATTTAATGGCCATTACAGACCTAATGGCTATTACGTACTTTTATGTCCATTACGGCCTTTAATGGCCAGTACGGATTTTAATGGCCATTACGGACTTAAATTTCCATTATGGACATAAATGACCATTATGGACTTTATTGGACTTTACGGCCTTTAATGGTCACTATGAACTTTAATGTCCATGAGGAGGTTAATGTACGTTATGGCTTTTAAGGAAATTAGGAACTTTAATCGCCATACGGCATTAAATGGCCAAGATGGGCATGAATGTCCACTCGTCCTTTAGTGGCCATTACGGACTTTAATGACCATTACGGACTTAATGGCCATTATGGTCTTTAAAGGCCATTATGGCCATAATGCCCATTACGGCCTTTAATGGCTATTAAGGTATCTAATGGCCATTACGGCCTTTAATAGCCTATATGGGCTTAAATGGCCATTACGGCCTTTATAGACATTTCTGACTTTAATGTCAATTACGGACATTAATGCCCAATACGGACTTTATGGACATTAAAGACTTTAATGTCCATTACGGCCTTAAATGTCCATTACAGGCTTTAAAGGACATCACAGTCTAATTGGCCCTTTATGGACTTAAATGTCCATTAGGGACTTTAATGGCCAGTATGGACTTTAATGGCCAATGTGGACTTTATGGCCATTATGGACTTCAATGGCCATTACGGCCTTAAATGATTATTACGGCCTTTAATGGCCATCATGCACTTAATGTCTATTACGGATTTGAATGTCCATTACTTCCTTTAATGACCAATATGGGCTTTAATGGCCATTACGGAGTTAAATTTCCATTACGGACATAAATGTCCATTATGGACTTTATTGGACTTTATGGCCTTTAATGGTCATTATGAACTTTAATGTCCATAGGGACGTTAATGTCCATTACGGCATTAAATGGCCATGACGGGCTTGAATGTCTACTACGGCATTAAGTGGCTATTAAGGACTTTAATGTCGATTACAGACTTAATGGCCATTATGGTTTTAAAGGCCATAATGTCGATTATGCCCATTACTGCTTTTATGGCCATTACAGACTTTAAAGTCCATTACGGCCTTTGATGGCCAATATGGGCATAAATGGCCATTACCGCCTTTATGGACATTATGGAATTTAATGTCCATTACGGACTTTTATGGCCGAGATGGACTTTATGGCCATTACAGAATTTCATGTCCATTATAGCCTTAAATGGCCAATACGGACTTTAATGTGCATTACGGACTTTAATTTCCATGACGGACTTTAATGTCCATTACGGACATTAATTTCCATGACGGACTTAATGGCCATTACGGACTTTAATTTCCATTACGGACTTAAATGATCATGACGGACTTTAATGGACATTATGGCCTTTAATTGTCATTGCGAACTTAATATCCATTATGGACGTTAATGTCCATTCTGGTCATATTAAGATTACTTCCTGCTGAAATGGGACGATGATTGCTCCAATGGATCCTGTAGGAAGAAAATTTTTAGCAACCAAATTTCTCAACAGAACTGGCTGTGACATATGTAGTTAGTCACAGTGTGGCAGAAAATTCTTAACTGTAGTTCTATTTGAAACTCTGGCCAGGGTGTAATAAAAAGGTGCACCATTACAGCTAGCTAGTCATGAGTTGTCTCGAGCAAAACAGTCTCAAACCGTTTTTAGGGTGATGTTTGTAGTTCCGATGCATCAGGTTGAGTCAAGTGGAAACGATGATGTGGGGCCCCATCTTCTTTCCGGAGAGTTCAAAGACTGCTGTTAGGAATCGTTATTATTCCTTGTGGAAAAGTTACACATCAATATTAAAGTAAAATTTTCAAGTTTTAAGGTATGCATTAGGGAAAGACAACAATAAGCATTAAAAGTATGTGAGAAAATTAGGATTTCAGAGAGAAAATTGCATATAAGATATGAGTCCCCAGATTTTGTTTTCTTCTGCCTTACACCAATTGGCTTCTTGATTTAAGGCAGAAACCATGAATTTAATCTTAACAACATGCTTGAATTTAGAGAAGGAAAGCCAAATCCAACTCCAAAGCCAGCATTGGTTTACAAAATTTGGGACTTCAAGAATACTAGATAGTAGAGAGAAATAGATTTCTATATAGAAATAGTTTACTACTGATGGGAGATGTCATTCTGTATATGTTTCTCATACTGGTTAATAAATAAAGCACTGTTGGCCAATAGGAGAGGAAGATAGGAGGGACTAGGAGACAAGGAGGAAATAGGAAGTAGGAAGGAGGAGTCAAGATGGAGAGACTGGGGAGACCAGACGCCTGCCCCACTCCCCGGTAAGAAAAGACCACGTGGAAATACATAGATCAGCAGAAATGGGTTAATAATTAAGAAAGAGCTAGCCGATAAGAAACTAGCACCTGGCCAACAGCATAATATCAAATACAGAGTCTCTGTGTGTTAATTGAGGCTGGCGCAGCAGCAGGACAAGACCAGGCGGCGACAGGCGGAAAAACTGTACTCGTTACAAGTGGCACCCAACGTGGCTAGTAAGAACTTCCACTTAAAGCATGCCTGCTGTACGGCAGTGTTGACTATGGCAGTGACCACAGCTTTAATTGCTGGCGGTAAAAGTACCCGCCACCATCTTTGATAATCGCAGCAGAAACAAAGACTTTCATTTTAACAATGTTGTTGTTTAACAGATAAAGACTCATGGCCAGAAAAAGATAAAGATTTACAGTAAAGACAGATTCACATTAAGAAAAGGTGCTAAAAGTTTACAGTGTGTTTAAAAAAAAAATACATAGGCTTGAAAAAAAAAACATGGTTTTAAAAAGACAGAGAGAACAGCTGGGTGTTGTAGCACACGCCTTTAATCCCAGCACTCAGGAGACAGAGGCAAGCAGATCTCTGTGATTTGCAAAGTAAACCTGATATGCTGAGTAAATTCCAGGACAGGTAAAAGTTACACAGTCAAAAAATGAAAAAATAAAAGTAAAATAAACAGAGTAATAATAAAGCCACGTAAAGATGAAAAGCACAGAGAGAATCTGGTTACTGTGTGCTATTGTGTTGTCTCTGCATTGTTTGACTGCCGAGAAAATAACAACAACTGATAAAGGAAATGCTGCTGGATTAATTCAATTTATATATTTTAAAAATGCTTTGACTCAAAAATTTAAGTCTAAGGACAAGTTACTGGTGAAAAGAATTTCTATTTTTGTTTCCACAGAAAATGAAAAGCTGTGGATTCCTTCCAGACTAATGGGGTTTGATCAAGCCAGGCCCCCTGAAACAGAGTCGCTGGTGATCCAACATTCAAAACAGGTTGGACAAAGCAGCCTCGCAGACTACAGCCAAGATTTCTGTGTCTTCTCATGATCCCCCATGACAGCGTCCCTGTCAGCAGGAAGTAGTTTGGAAAGAACGACGCCCAAATTCCCAAATATTGTTTATAAATGTTTGTTTTCATTTAAATGGATTTGGTTATAAATGGTTAATGATCGCAGCCAATTGTTTTTAAAGGTAAAAAGGGGATTATGGTATAGATATGAATCCTTTGTTTTGTAATGGATTTTCATTTATTGATACAATTTAAGGTCAATTTTGTGATATATATATTTCTCCTCTTGTTTAAGTATTGTTTAGAAATGTAATGTATAATTCAATACAGATTATAGATAGTATCTATGATAGTCAGATATAGTTAAGTTAGTTAAGTTTTCTAGATATACAGAGATGTATTTGAGATGAATAGGCATTCTTCAAACATTTCAAAGACCTACAGAATATGGCATTTAAAATGGTTTAGGGTTTTCTTGACAATGAGACATAATTGTTCCTGGCAACACCACCTGCGTCAGAAAGGAAGATGAAGATGGACATTGAAGAAACTCATTATGGAGTTTACTTCCAATATGGCAAGACTAGCCATTTGGACAAGATACTGCTCTTGTCTGGACTGTTTGACTTTATGCTGTATAAACTGGACATGCAGGACCTACAGAAAAGTGACTGCTGATTCAAGATGGACACTGCTACAGAGTTCCTGCTTCATGGAAGAGCCTGCCAGAAAGCTGCAGGACACAGAGAAAAGTGACTGACAAACTGCCAATACAGGAAGACAGTTTAAAGTCTCCTGCGTTGCTGAAGAGTCTTCCAGACACACTATGGCCTATGGGCTGAAGATGGAAGATTACAAAAGAACTTTGGGTGACCAGGCAGTGAGTTTTCTCTGTCATTTCTAGAGTTTATACTATCCTTCTGTGGTCTTTGAGGGACTTGAAGACAGAGACTTATGGTTACAGTTTTCCTTAGTATTAAAGATAAGTTACTTAGACTTTAGACACACAAAGATATGATAGATGATGGAATATTTTCTTCAAACCTTGCTAAATGTTAATGGACTAAATAGTGTTAACTGTGATTCTTATTTGATAACTGTTATGTGCTATATTTTGCTATGTTAAGGTTAAAACCCTTCTTTTTATTTAGACAGAAAAGAGGAGATGATGGGAGATGTCATTCTGTATATGTTTCTCATACTGGTTAATAAATAAAGCACTGTTGGCCAATAGGAGAGGAAGATAGGAGGGACTAGGAGACAAGGAGGAAATAGGAAATAGGAAGGAGGAGTCAAGATGGAGAGTCTGGAGAAAGCAGTATGCCGCCGGCTCCCTGGTAAGAGAAATACATAGATCAGCAGAAATGGGTTAATAATTAAGGCAGAGCTAGCCGATAAGAAACAAGTAACCAGGTCAACAGTATTGTATCAAATACAGAGTCTCTGCGTATTATTTGGGGCTGGCGGCGTGGCTGCGGGAGGAAAAACCCGTACTCGTTACATACTACAATTAAATATTTTTTTTTTAACCATATATCAGATTCTGCTTCCTTAAGTGATTGTTTCTGAAGAGCTGTCTTCTCTTCTGTAGGCACCTACATGTTCACTGTCTTTTGGCTGTTTGATGATAGGTTTTCTCTGTTTTCCTGTAAAAACAAGAACAGAACACTTCCCCTACCTTTGAGAGGCCTCTGCACACCTCATAGGACCTAGTTTGTTGGATGACTTGTCATTTCTCTTCATTAAGATGTTTCTCTTGTTCAACTCGGATCTTGATTATCCATAGTTTTTCTTCTGAAGATACAAATGCAAAACCCCTACCCCAACGTAACACATATCCTGCTTTCCATTCTGAGGTCAGTACATCCTTGAAATACACTGGCTGATTTAGTTCAGAAGTTTTGTCTATTGTCCAGTGTCTTTCTGCAGCTGTTTTTCCTTTTTCATCAGCATTAAGAAAGTTTAATGTTAATAAAGCATTATGTAATCTGTGTTTGGGTGTTTTGGTTCCTCCTGCCTGTTTATGGAGCATTTCTTTTAAAGTACGATTGGATCTCTCAACCACTGCTTGTCCTGTAGGATTGTGTGGTATACCAGTTATGTGCTTTATCTTGTAATACTCAAAAAACTCTTTCAATTTGCTGGAGACATATGTTGGAGCATTGTCAGTGTTTATTTGTGCAGGTATGCCAATAATGGCCATTACCTCTAAAAGGTGCGTTATAACAGAATCAGCTTTTTCAGAGCTCAGAGCAGTAGCCCACTGAAACCCTGAAAATGTATCTATAGTGTGATGTACATATTTTAATTTTCCAAATTCTGCAAAATGAAACACATCCATTTGCCATATTTCATTCCTATTTATACCTTTAAGGTTACTGCCTGGTGGTAAAGGAGTTTGGTTATAGAATGAGCAAGTAGGACATTTCCTTACTATTTCCTTGGCTTGTTCCCAAGTGATAGAAAAATCCTTTTTAAACCTTTGCTGTTCACGTGGTGTTTCTTATGAAACTCTGAGGCTTCTAGCACACTTCCTATCAATAAACGATCAATTTCATCATTGCCTTGTGCTAGAGGACCTGGCAGACACGTATGGGATCTGATGTGTGTTATATATATAGGATGAGTCCTCTTTCTGATAGTATCTTGTAACTGTATAAACAATGAAGTTAATTCTGTATTGTCAGGAATAAATTCTGCAGTCTCAATGTGTAAAATGACTCTCTCTGCGTATTGAGAGTCAGTAACTATATTGAGGGGTTCTTTAAAATCCATAAGTACCATGAGAATGGCATACAATTCTGCCTTTTGTACAGAATTGTAAGGGCTTTGAACCACTTTGCTAATTTTTCCTGATTTATATCCTGCCTTACCTGATTTATTTGCATCAGTGTAGAATGTATGAACTCCAGAAATAGGTGTTTTTCTTACAATGCGTGGAAGAATCCAAATCGTTTTCTTTATGAATTTGATTCTCTCAGTTTTGGGATAGTTGTTGCTAATTGTTCCCAAAAAGTTACTGCAAGCTCTCTGCCAATATTCGTTATCTTTCCATAAGGAAGAAATTTCCTCATTATTTAAAGGTACTATAATTTCTGCTGGGTCCCTTCCTATTAGCTGACGAAGTCTTAATTTACCTTTTATAATCAAGTCAGAGATCTTTTCTATATATGTTTTTAGTTTTTTATTCTGTTTATGTGGTAGGAATATCCATTCTAATCTTCTCTCTGCATCAAAATCCCTGAAGGATATTCTCTAGATGGTAATATAACCAGAATACAGTCTAGGTTTGGATCCACACGGTCCACATGTGCTTCTAGTTTCCTCTTTTCTACGAACTTTAATGGCCATTATGGCATTAAATGTCCATCACGAGTTTGAATGGCCACTACAGCATTTAGTGGCCATTACAGACTTTAAGTAGATTACGGAATTAATGGCCATTAAGGTCTTTAAAAGCCATTATGGTCATTATGCCCATTACGTCATTTAATGGCCACTACGGAATTTAATAGCCATTACGGACATTAATGTCCAATATGGGCTTAAATGGCCATTATGGCCAGTAAGGTCATTATGGACTTTAATGGCATATATGGACTTTATGGCAATTACGGACTTTAATGTCCACTAAAGCCTTTAATGGCCTATACGCACTTAATTGACCATTACAAACTTTAATAACATTACGGCCTTTAATGGTCAATAAAAATTTGAAATCCATTATGGACGTTAATGTCCATTCCGGCCTTTAAGGAAATTATGAACTTTAATGTCCATTATGGTATTAAATGGCCGATACGGGCTTGAATGGCCACTACGGCATTTAGTGGCCATTATGGATTTTAATATCGATTAGGGAGTAATGGCCATTGAGGTCTTTAAAGGCCATTATGGCGATTATACTCATTACGGCACATAATGGCTATTAAGGAATCTAATGGCCATTACGGACTTTAATAGCCAATATGGGCTTAAATGGCCATTACAGCCTGTATGGACATTATGGATTTAATGGCAAATACGGACTTAATGGCCATTACGGACTTTAATGTCCATTAAGGCCTTTAATGGCCAATAGGGACTTAATGGCCATGACGGATTTAAATTCCATGACGGACAAAACAGTTATTATGGACTTTAATGTCCATTACGGCCTTTAATGGCCAGTATGGACTTTAATGGCCATTACGTACTTAAATTTCCATTATGGACTTAAATGACCATTACGGACTTTAATGGACATTACGGCCTTTAATGGTCATTACAAAATTTAAAATCCATTATGGACGTAAATGTCCATTCCGGCCTTTAAGGAAATTATGAACTTTAAAGGCCATTACGGCATTAAATGGCCATTACTGGATTGAATGACCACCAAGAATTTAGTGGCCATTACAGTTTTTAATGTCGATTACGGAATTAATGCCCATTAAGGTCTTTAAAGGCCATTATGGCCATTATGCCCATTAGGTCATTTAATGGCCATTAGGTAATCTAATGGCCATTATGGACTTAATGACCAATATGGGCTTAAATGGCCATTACGGACTGTATGGACCTTATGGACTTTAATGGCAAATACGGACTTTATGGCCATTACAGACTTTAATGTCCATTACGGTCTTTAATGGCTAGTATGGACATTAAAGGCCATGACGGCTTTAATTTCCATGACGGACTTAATGGCTATTACGGATTTTAATGTCCATTATGGCATTTAATGGCCAATACTGACTTTAATGGAGATTACGGACTTAAATTTCCATAACGGACTTAAATGTCCATTTCAGGCTTTAATGGACATTACGGCTTTTAATGGTCATTATGAACTTTAATATACATTACAGATGTTAATGTCCATTCCAGCCTTTAAGGATTATACGAATTTTAATGGCCATTACAGCATTAAATGGCCATTACGGGTTTCAATGGCCTCTACAGCATGTAGTGGCCATTACAGACTTTAATGTCGATTATGGAATTAATGGCCATTAAGGTCTTTAAAGGCCATTATGGCCATAATATCCATTAAGGCATTTAATGGCCAATACGGAATCTAATGGCCATTACAAACACTAATGGCAAATATGGGCTTAAATGGCCATTACGGCCTGTATGGTCATTATGGACTTTAATGGCAAATACAGACTTTATGGCCATTACGGACTTTAATGTCCTTTATGGTCTTTAATGGCCAATACGGACTTTAATGGCCATTACGGATTTAATTTCCATGAGGGACTTAACAGCTATTATGGACTTTAATGTCCATTATGGACTTAAATGACCATTATGGACTTTAATGGACATTATAGCCTTTAATGGTCATTACTAAATTTAATATACATTACAGACGTTAATATCCATTCCAGCCTTTAAGGATATTACGAACTAAAATGGCCATTACGGCATTAAATGGCCATTACGGGTTTGAATGTCCACTACAGCATTTAGTGGCCATTACAAACATAATGTCAACTATGGAGTTAATGGCCATTGAGGTCTTTAAAGGCCATTATGGCGATTATGCACATTACGGCTTTCAATGGCCATTAAGTAACCTAATGGCCATTACGGACTTTAATGGACAATATGGGTTTAAATGGCCATTAGGGCCTGTATGGACATTATGGACTTTAATGGCAAATATGGACTTTATAGCCATTACGGTCTTTAATGTCCATTATGGCCTTTAATGTCCAGTATGGACTTTAATGGCCATTACGGCTTTAATTTCCATGATGGACTTAATGGCTATTACGGACTTTATGTCCTTTATGACATTTAATGGCCAAAACTGACTTTAATGGCCATTACGGACTTAAATTTCCATAACGGACTTAAATGACCATTGCAGACTTTAATGGACATTACGGCTTTTAATGGTCATTATGACCTTTAATATCCATTATGGGTATTAATGTCCATTCTGCCCTTTAAGGAAATTATGAACTTTAATGGCCATTACGTGCTTGAATGGCAACTATGGAATTTAGTGGCCATTATGGACATTAATATCGATTACGGAGTTAATGGCCATTTAGTTCTTTAAAGGCCATTATGGCGATTATGCCCATTACGGCATTTAATGGTCATTACGGAATCTAATGGCCATTACGTACTTAAATTTCCATTACGGACATAAATGTCCATTACGGATTTAATGGACTTTACGGCCTTTAATGGTCATTACAAAATATAAAATCCATTACGGTCCTTAATGTCCATTCCGGCCTTTAAGGAAATTATGAACTTTAATGGACATTACGGCATTATATGGCCATTACGGGATTGAATGGCCACCAAGCATTTAGTGGCCATTACAGTCTTTAATGTCGATTACGGCATTAATGGCCATTAAGGTCTTTAAAGGCCATTATGGCCATTATGCCCATTACGTCATTTAATGGCCATTATGTAATCTAATGGCCATTATGGACTTAATGGCCAATATGGGCTTAAATGGCCATTACGGCCTGTATGGACCTCATGGACTTTAATGGCAAATACGGACTTTATGGCCATTACAGACTTTAATGTCCATTACGGTCTTTAATGGCTAGTACAGACTTTAAAGGCCATGACGGCTTTAATATTCATGACGGACTTAAAGGCTATTACGGATTTTAATGTCCATTACGGCATTTAATGGCCAATACTGACTTTAATGGCGATTACGGACTTAAATTTCCATAACGGACTGAAATGCCCATTGCAGAATTTAATGGACATTACGGCTTTTAATGGTCATTACGAACTTTAATATCCATTACGGTTGTTAATGTCCATTCTGCCCATTAAGGAAATTACGAACTTTAATGGCCATTACGGCATTAAATGGCCATTAGGGGCTTGAATGGCCACTTCGGCATTTAGTGGCCATTATGGACTTTAATATTGATTACGGAGTTAATGGCCATTGAGGTCTTTAAAGGCCATTATGGCGATTATGCCCATTATGGCGTTTAATGGACATTATGGAATCTAAAGGCCATTACGGACTTTAATTGCCAATATGGGCTTAAATGGCCATTACGGCCTTTATGGTCTTTATGGACTTTAATGGCAAATACAGACTTTATGGCCATTACGGACTTTAATGTCCATTATGGTCTTTAATGGCCTATACGGACTTTAATGGCCATTACGGATTTAATTTCCATGAGGGACTTAACAGCTATTATGGACTTTAATGTCCATTACGGACTTAAATGACCATTATGGACTTTAATGGACATTATAGCCTTTAATGGTCATTACTAAATTTAATATACATTACAGAAGTTAATGTCCATTCCAGCCTTTAAGGATATTACGAACTTTAATAGCCATTACGGCATTAAATGGCCATTACGGGTTTGAATGTCCAGTACAGCATTTAGTGGCCATTACAGACCTAATGTCGATTACGGAGTTAATGGCCATTGAGGTCTTTAAAGGCCATTATGGCGATTATGCACATTACGGCTTTCAATGGCCATTAAGTAACCTAATGGCCATTACGGACTTTAATGGACAATATGGGTTTAAATGGCCATTAGGGCCTGTATGGACATTATGGACTTTAATGGCAAATATGGACTTTATAGCCATTACGGACTTTAATGTCCATTATGGCCTTTAATGTCCAGTATGGACTTTAATGACCATTACGGCTTTAATTTCCATGATGGACTTAATGGCTATTACGGACTTTATGTCCTTTATGACATTTAATGGCCAATACTGACTTTAATGGCCATTACGGACCTAAATTTCCATAACGGACTTAAATGACCATTGCAGACTTTAATGGATATTATGGCTTTTAATGGTCATTATGAACTTTAATATCCATTATGGGTATTAATGTCCATTCTGCCCTTTAAGGAAATTATGAACTTTAATGGCCATTACGGCATTAAATGACCATTACGTGCTTGAATGGCAACTATGGAATTGAGTGGCCATTATGGACATTAATATCGATTACGGAGTTAATAGCCATTTAGTTCTTTAAAGGCCATTATGGCAATTATGCCCATTACGGCATTTAATGGTCATTACGGAATCTAATGGCCATTACGGAATTTAATTGCCAATACGGACTTAAATGTCCATTATGGTCTTTAATGGACATTACGGCCTTTAATGGTCATTACAAAATATAAAATCCATTATGGTCCTTAATGTCCATTCCGGCCTTTAAGGAAATTATGAACTTTAATGGCCATTACGGCCTTATATGGCCATTACGGGTTTGAATGGCCACTTTGGCATTTAGTGGACATTACAGACTTTAATGACGATTACGAAATTAATGGCCATTAAGGTCTTTAAAGGCCATTATGGCCATTATGCCCATTATGGCATTTGATTGCCATTACGGAATCTAATGGCCATTACGCTCTTTAATGGCCAATATGGGCTTAAATGGCCATTACGGCCTGTATGGACTTTATGGACTTTAATGGCAAATACGGACTTTAATGGCCATTACTGATTTATATTCCATGACGGACTTAACAGCTATTATGGACTTTAATGTCCATTATGGCCTTTAATGGCTAGTACGGACTTCAATGGCCATTACGGACTTTAATTTCCATTACTGACTAAATGACAATTACAGTCTATAATGTCCATTATGGCCTTTAATGTCCAATACAGACTTAAATTACCATTACGGACTTCAATGGACATTACGGCCTTTAATGGTCATTACGAAATTTAAAATCCATTACGGACGTTAATGTCCATTCTGGCCTTTAATGAAATTACAAACTTTAATGGCCATTACAGCATTAAATGGCCATTACGGGTTTTAATGGCCTCTACAGCACTTAGTGTCCATTACAGACTTTAATGTTGATTACGGAATTAATGAACATTAAGGACTTTAAAGGCCATTATGGCCATTATATCCATTAAGGCATTTAATGGCCAATACGGAATCTAATGGCCATTACGGACATTAATGGCAAATATGGGCTTAAATGACCATTACGGCTGGTATGGACATCATGGACTTTAATGGCAAATACGGACATTATGGCCATTAAGGACTTTAATGTCCATTATGGCCTTTAATGGCCAGTACGGACTTTAATGGCCATGATGGCTTTAATTTCCATAATGGACTTAAATGACCCTTGCAGACTTTAATGAACATTCCGCTTTTAATGGTCATTACGAACTTTAATATCCATTATGGGTGTTAATGTCCATTCCGCCCTTTAAGGAAATTACAAACTTTAATGGCCATTACGGCATTAAATGGCCATTATGGGCTTGAATGGCCACTATGGCATTTAGTGGCCATTATGGACTTTAATATAGATTTCGGAGTTAATGGCCATTGAGGTCTTTAAAGGCCATTATGGCGATTATGCACATTACGACATTTAATGGCCATTACTGAATATAATGGCCATTACGGACTTTAATGGCCAATATGGCTTAAATGGCCATTACGGCCATTATGGACATTATGGACTTTAATGGCAAATACGGACTTTATGGCCATTATGGACTTTAATGTACATTACGGCCTTTAATGGCCAATATGTACTTAATTGACCATTACGAACTTTAATGGACATTACAGCCTTTAATGATCATTACAAAATTTAAAATCCATTACGGACGTTAATGTGCATTCCAGTCTTTAAGGTATTTATGAACTTTAATGGCCATTACGGCATTAAATGGCCATTACGGGCTTGAATGTCCATTACGGCCTTTAATGGCCAATACGGACTTAAATGACCTTTACGGAATTTAATGGGCATTACGGCCTTTAATGGTCATTACGAAATTGAAAATCCATTATTGACATTGATGTCCATTCCGGCCTTTAAGGAAATTACAAACTTTAATGGCCATTACGGCATTAAATGGCCAGTATGGCTTTAATTTTCCTGACGGGCTTAATGGCCATTATGAACTTTCATGTCCATTACGGCATTAAATGGCCATTATGGGTTTGAATGGCCACTACAGCATTGAGTGGCCATTACAGACTTTAATGTCGATTATGGAGTTAATGGCCATTAAGGTCTTTAAAGGCCATTATGGCCATTATGCCTATTAGGGCATTTAATGACCATTACTGAATCCAATGGCCATTACGGACTTTAAAGGCCAATATGTGCTTAAATGGCCATTACGGCCTGTATGGACATTATGGACTTTAATATCCATTATGGCCTTTAATGGCAAATACGGAATTTATGGCCATTACAACCTTTAATGTCCATTGTGGCATTTAATGGCCAATATTGACTTTAATGACCATTTCGGACTTTAATTTCCATTACCGATTTAAATGACCATTATGGACTTTAATGGGCCTTTAATGGTCATTTTGGATGTTAATGTCCATTACAGACTTTATAATCCATGATGGCCTTTAAGGAAATTACGAACTTTAATGGCCATTTCGGAATTAAATATCCATTATGTACTTTAATGTCGATTTCAGACTTAATGGCCATTACGGTCTTTAATGGCCATTATGGACGTTATACCCACTGTGGCCTTTAATGGAAATTACGGGATCTAATGGCCATTACGGCCTTAAATAGATATTAAAGCCTTTAATGGCCAGTACGGACATAATGGCTATTATGGACTTTTATGTACATTATGGCCTTTAATGACCATTACAGCCTTTAATGGCCAATATGGGCTTAAATGTCCTTTATGGACTTTATGCACATTTCGGACTTTAATGTCTATTATGGACATTAATGGCCAATACGGACTTTATGGCCATTTCGGACTTAAATTTCAATTACAGAGTTAAATGACCATTATGGGCTTTTGTGGCCAATATGGACTTTATTGGCCATTAAGGATTTCAATTTCCATGACGGACGTAACAGCTATTACGGATTTTAATGTCCATTACGGCGTTTAATGACCATTACGGACTTAAATTTCCATTAAGGACTAAATGACCATTACGGACTTTAAAAGACATTACGGCCTTTAATGTTCATTACGAAATTTAATATCCATTACGGACTCTAATGTCCATTCTGGCCTTTAAGGAAATTACAAACTTTAATGGCCATTACGGCATTAAATGGCAATCACAGGTTTCAATGGCAACTACACCATTTAGTGGCCATTACAGACTTTAATGTCAATTAGGAGTTAATGGCCATTAAGGTCTTTATAGGCCATCATAGCCACTATGCACATTACAGCATTTAATAGCCATTACAGAATCTAATGGCCATTACGGACCTTAATGGCCAATAAGGACTTAAATGGCTATTACGACCTGTATGGACATTATGGAATTTAATGTCCATTATGGCCTTTAATAGCCAGTACGGACTTTATGGCCATTACGGACTTAAAATTCCATTACGGACTTAAATGACCATTACGGATTTTAGTGTCCATTACGGCCTTTAATGGCCAGTATGGACTTTATGGTCATTATGGACTTTAATGTCCATTATGGTCTTTAATGGCCAATATGGAATTTACTGACCATTACGAATTTAATTTCCATGACGGACTTAACAGTTATTATGGACTTTAATGGACATTATGGCCTTTAATGGTCATTACTAAATTTAATACACATTACAGACATTAATGTCCATTCCAGCCTTTAAGGATATTACGAACTTTAATGGCCATTATGGCATTAAATGTCCATCACGAGTTTGAATGGCCACTACAGCATTTAGTGGCCATTACAGACTTTAATGTAGATTATGGAATTAATGGCCATTAAGGTCTTTAAAAGCCATTATGGTCATTATGGTCATTACGTCATTTAATGGCCACTACGGAATCTAATAGCCATTACGGACATTAATGTCCAATATGGCCTTAAATGGCCATTACGGCCTGTACGGTCATTATGGACTTTAAAGGCAAATATGGACTTTATGGCAATTATGGACTTTAATGTCCACTAAAGCCTTTAATGGCCTATATGCACGTAATTGACCATTACAGACTTTAATGGACATTACGGCCTTTGATGGTCATTAAAAATTTAAAATCCATTATGGACGTTAATGTCCATTCCGGCCTTTAAGGAAATTATTAACTTTAATGGGCATTATGGCATTAAATGGCCATTACGGGCTTGAATGGCCACTACGGCATTTAGTGGCCATTATGGATTTTAATATCGATTAGGGAGTTAATGGCCATTGAGGTCTTTAAAGGCCATTATGGCGATTATACTCATTACGGCACATAATGGCTATTAAGGAATCTAATGGCCATTACGGACTTTAATGGCCAATATGGGCTTAAATGGCCATTACGGCCTGTATGGACAAAATGGATTCAATGGCAAATATGGACATAATGGACATTTCAGACTTTAATGTCCATTACGGCCTTTAATGGCCAATAGGGACTTAATGGCCATGACGGATTTAAATTCCATGACGGACATAACAGCTATTATGCACTTTAATGTCCATTACGGCCTTTAATGGCCAGTATGGACTTTAATGGCCATTACGTACTTAAATTTCCATTATGGACTTAAATGACCATTACGGACTTTAATGGACATTACAGCCTTTAATGGTCATTACAAAATATAAAATCCATTACGGTCCTTAATGTCCATTCCAGCCTAAAGGAAATTATGAACTTTAAAGGCCATTACGGCATTAAATGGCCATTACTGGATTGAATGGCCACCAAGAATTTAGTGGCCATTACAGTCTTTAATGTCGATTACGGAATTAATGGCCATTAAGGTCTTTAAAGGCCATTATGGCCATTACACCCATTACGTCATTTAATGGCCATTACATAATCTAATGGCCATTATGGACTTAAGCCAATATGGGCTTAAATGTCCATTACGGCCTGTATGGTCATTATGGACTTTAATGGCAAATACGGACTTTATGGCCATTACGGACTTTAATGTCCATTACTGTCTTTATTGGCCAATATGGACTTTAATGGCCATTACAGATTTAATTTCCATGACGGACTTAACAACTATTATGGACTTTTATGTCCATTACGGACTTAAATGACCATTATGGACTTTAATGGACATTATGGCCTTTAATGGTCATTACTAAATTTAATATACATTTCAGACGTTAATGTCCCTTCCAGCCTTTAAGGATATTACGAACTTTAAAGGGCATGAACACATTAAATGGCCTTTATGGGTTTGAATGGCCACTACAGCATTTAGTGGCCATTACAGACCTTAGTGTCAATTACGGAATTAACGGCCATTAAGGTCTTTAAAGGCCATTATGGCCATCATGCCCATTATACATTTAATGTCCAATATGGAATCTAATGGCCATTACGGACTTTAATGCCCAAAAAGGCTTAAATGGCCATTACGGACTGTATGGACATTATGGACATTAATGGCAAATACGGACTTTAATGGCCATTACTGATTTAATTTCCATGATGGACTTAACAGCTATTATGGAATTTAATGTCCATTATGGCCTTTAATGGCCAGTACGGATATTAATGGCAATTACAGACTTAAATTTCCATTACGGACTTAAATGACCATTACGGACTTTAATGTCCATTACGGCCTTTAATGGCCATTACAGAATCTAATTACCATTACGGACTTTAATGGCCAATATGGGCTTAAATGGCCATTATGGCATGTATGGTCATTATGGACTTTAATGGCAAATACGGACTTTATGGCCATTACGGACTTTAATGTCCATTACGGTCTTTAATGGCCATTAAAGATTTAATTTCCATGACGGACTTAACAGCTGTTATGAACTTTAATGTCCATTATGGACTTTAATGTCCATTACGGACTTTAATGGACATTACAGCCTTTAATGGTCATTACAAAATTTAAAATCCATTACAGACGTTAATGTCCATTCCGGCCTTTAAGGAAATTATGAACTTTAAAGGCCATTACTTCATTAAATGGCCATCATGGGTTTGAATGGCAACTACAGCATTTAGCGGCCCTTACAGACTTTAATGTCGATTACGGAGTTAATGGCCATTAAGTTCTTTAAAGGCCATTATGGCCATTATGCCCATTACAGCATTTAATGGCCAATATGGAATCTAATGGCCATTACGGACTTTAATGGCCTACTGGGCTTAAATGGCCATTACGGCCTGTATGCACATTATGGACTTTAATAGCAAATATGGACTTTATGGCCATTAAGGACTTTAATGTCCATTACAGACGTTAATGGCCAATATGGACTTTAATGGACAGTACTGATTTAATTTCCATGATGGACTTAACAGCTATTATGGACTGTAATGTCCATTATGGCCTTTAATGGCCAATACGGACTTAAATGACCATTACAGACTTTAATGGACATTACGGCTTTTAATGGTCATTACGAACTTTAGTATCAATTATGGGTGTTAATGTCCATTCCCGCTTTAAGGAAATTACGAACTTTAATGCCCATTACGGCGCTAATGGCCATCAAGGGTTTGAATGGCCACTACAGCGTTTAGTGGCCATTATAGACTTTAATATAGATTATGGAATTAATGGCCATTAAGGTCTTTAAAGGCCATTATGGCCATTATGCCCATTACGTTATTTAATGGCCAATACGGAATCTAATGGACATTACGGACTTTAATGGCCAATATGGGCTTAAATAACCATTATGGCCTGTATGGACATTATGGACTTTAATAGCAAATACGGACTTTATGGCCATTAAGGACTTTAATGTCCATTACGGCCTTTAATGGCCAATATGGACTTTAATGGCCATTACAGATTTAATTTCTATGACGGACTTAACAGATATTATGGGCTTTAATGTCCTTTACAGACTTAAATGACCATTACGGGCTTTAATGGACATTATGGCCTTTAATGTTCATTACTAAATTTAATATACATTACAGATGTTAATGGCCATTCCAGCCTTTAAGGATGTTACGAATTTTAATGTCCATTACAGCATTAAATGGCCATTACAGGTTTCAATGGCCACTACAGCATTTAGTGGCCATTACAGACCTTAATGTCGACTATGGAATTAACGGCCATTAAGGTCTTTAAAGGCATTTAGGGCATTTAATGGCCAATACGGAATTTAATGGCCATTGCGGACTTTAATGGCCAATATGGGTCTCCGAAGTAGGGTGGACTGTTGGCTCCACCCTCTGTCCAAGTGCTCAACCAGAGCGGTAGGACCGTAGGTGGGGTAGGGCACAGGGTAGGGGGCGGTAGGCTGGAGGTTGGGATGGGTGGGGGTGTATCAGAGCTCCAAAGGTGCTCTCAAAGGGGACCGGAGACAGGAGCAGCAGGATCAGGGGCCAATCCAGGGAGTTCAGGCGGGGGAGGGGGGGAAAGAGGTTGAAGGGGACAGGCAGCCCCAATTGGGCCCAGACTCACCTCTGGCCAATAGCCGGCAGAAGAGGACGAGGGCTGGGCTGGAACTTGAGAAGGTTTTGCAGGGTAGTGGGATCTCACTGGAAACTGGCGCTCTCCAGCTGAGACCTCGTTCTTTGGCAGGGGCCCGAATTTCCAATATGTACTTTAATAGCCATAACGGACGTTAATTTCCATTACGGACTTTAATGACCATTTCGACATTTAATGGCCATTATGACCTTTATCGCCACTACAGCCTTTAATAGACATTACGGCCTAATGGCCAATACGGACTTTAATGGCCATTACGGACTTTAATATCCATTACGGACTTAAAGGCCATTACGACCTTAAATGGCCATTCGGACTATAATGCACATTACGGACTTTAATGTCTATTATGGACTTTAATGACCATTATGACTTTAATATCATTATGGTAATTAATGGCAATTACGGCCATTAATGGCCAATACGGACTTTAATGGCCATTACTGACTTTAATTGCCTGTATGGACTTTAATGTCCATTACGGCCTTTATGGCTATTATGGCCATTAATGGCCAATATAGACTGTAATGGCCGTTACGGACTTTAATTTCCCTTACGGACTTTAATGACCATTTCGACATGTAATGTCTATTATGACCTTTATGGCCACTATAGCCTTTAATGGCCATTTCGGCCTTTAATGGCCATTACGGCCTTTAATTGCCATTATGGACTTTAATGGCCATGACGGCATTTTTGGACATTATGGCCTTTAATGGCCAATATGGCCTTTAATGTCCATTACGGTATTTAATATCCATTACGGCCTGAATGTCCATTACGAACTTAAATATCCATTATGGCCTTTAAAGGCCATTACGGACGTTAATGGCCATTACGGACATTATGGCCATTACAGACTTTAATGTCCATTTCACCCTTTAATGGCCATTATGGAGTTTGAAGACCAATATGCCTTTAATGTTCATTATGGCATTTAATGGCCATTATGAACATTAATGGCCATCATGGTCTTTAATGGTCATTACAGCATTTAATGTCCATTAAGGCCTTTATTGTCCATTATGGACTTTAATGTCAATTACTGCCTTTATGGAAATTACAATCTTTAATGGCCATTATGGCATTTAATGGCCATTACGGACTTTAATGTCAATTATGGACTTAATGGCCATTACGGCATTTAATGGACATTACGGAAGTTATTTTCAATTTCGGACGTAAATGTCCATTAGGCCTTTATACGCCATTACAGACATTAATGGACATTACGGACATTATAGCCATTATGGCATTTAGTGTTCCTTACTGATTTTTATGTCCATTACAAACTTTAAAAGCCATTACGGAGTTAATGCCCATTACGGTCTTTAATTGCCATTATGGCCTTTAATAGCAATTATGGCCAATATGGCCAATACTGACTTTAATGACCATTAAGGTATTTAATGGCCAATACGGACTTTAATTTCCATTACGGACTTTAATGACCATTACGACCTTTATGGCCATTACAGCCTTAAATGTCCATTACGGCCTTTAATTACCATTACGGACTTTAATATCCATTATGGCCTTAATAGCCATTACGAACTCAAATGGCCATTACGACCTCTAATGGCCGATACGGACTCTAATGGACATTACGGACTTTAATATCCATTATGGCCATTAATGACCATTATTCCTTTTATGTTCATTACGGCAATTAATGGCAATTACGGACATTAATGGCCAATGAGGACTTTAATGGCCATTACTAAATTTAATTGCCATTACGGACATTAATGGCCATTACGGCCTTTATGGCCATTACGTCTTTTAATGGCCAATACTGAATTTAATGTCCATTGCGGCCTTTATTGTTCTTCACGAATGTTAATGTCCATCAAGGCATTTATGGAAATTACGAACTTAAATGATCATTGCGGCATCATATGGCCATTACGGGCTTGAATGTCCACAAAGGCATTAAATGGCCATTATGGAATTTAATGTCGATTATGGACTTCATGGCCATTACGGCCTTTAAGGCCATTAAGGACTTTAATGTCCATTACGGCCTTCAATGGCCAGTACGGCCTTTATGAACATTACGAACTTTAATGGCCATTAAGACCTTCATTGCCATTGCAGCCTATAATGTCCATTGCGGACATTAATATCCATTATGGACTTTAATGGCCATTACGGACTTAATGTCTATTATGGCCTTTAATGCCCATTGCGGATTTTAATGGCCATTACGGCCTTAAATTACCATTAAGGTGTTTAATGGCCATTACGGCCTTTGAGGCCATTACGGACGTTAATTTCCATAATGGACTTTAATGAACATTACCGATCTTTAATTGCCATTAAGTCCTTTATGGCCATTACAGCCTATAATTTCCATTACAGACTTTAATGTTCATTACGGACTTTTATGTACATTACGGACTTTAATGGCCATTACGTACTTAATGTCTATTACGGACTTTTATGGGAATTACGGCCTTTAATTGCCATTATGGCTTTAAAGGCCATTATGGTCTTTAATGGCCAATATGGACTTTAATAGCCATTACGGACTTTAATTTCCATTATGGACTTTAATGACCATTTCGATATTTAATGGCCATTATGACCTTTATCGCCACTACAGCCTTTAATAGACATTACGGCCTTTATGGCCAATAAGGACTTTAAATGCCATTGCGGACTTTAATGTCCATTACGGATTATGGCCATTACTACCTTAAATGGCCATTACGTCCTCTAATGGCCGATACGGACTCTAATGGACATTACGGACTTTAATGTCCATTATGGTCTTTAATGACCATTATGCCTTTTATGGTCATTATGGTAATTAATGGCAATCATGTCCATTAATGGCCAATACGGACTTTAATGTCCGTTACTGACTTTAATTGCCTTTATGGACTTTAATGTCCATTACGGCCTTTATGGCTATTATGGCCTTTCATGGCCAATATGGACTTTAATGGCCATTACAGACTTTAATTTCCTTATTGACTTTAATGACCATTTTGAAATATAATGGCTATTATGACCTTTAATGACCATTACGGCCTTTAATGGCCATTACGGCCTTTAATTGCCATTATGGACTTTAATGGCCATGACGGCATTTATGGACATTATGGCCTTTAATGGCCAATAAGGCTTATTGTCCATTACGGTCTTCAAATTCCATTACGGTATTTAATGTCCATTACGGACTGAATGTCCATTACAAACTTAAATATCCATTACGGCCTTAAAAGGCCATTACGGACGTTAATGGCCATTAAGGACATTATGCCCATTACAGACTTTAATGTCCATTTCGCCCTTTAATGGCCATTACGGAGTTTGAATACCAATATGCCTTTAATTTTCATTACGGCATAATGGCCATTATGAACATTAATGGCCATCATGGACTTTAATGGTCATTACGGCATTTAATGTCAATTACGGCCTTTATTGTCCATTACGGACTTTAATGTCAATTACTGCCTTTATGGAAATTACAATCTTTAATGGCCATTATGGCATTTAATGGCCATTACAGACTTTAATGTCGAATATGGACTTAATGGCCATTACGGCATTTAATGGACATTACGGAAGTTATTTTCCATTTCGGACATAAATGTCCATTTCGGCCTCTATAGGCCATTACAGACATTAATGGACATTACGGACAATATAGCCTTTATGGCATTTAGTGTTCATTACGGTTTTATGTCCATTAGAGACTTTAAAAGCCATTACGGAGTTAATGTCCATTACGGCCTTTAATGGGCATTACATTCTTTAATGCCCATTACGGCCTTTATTGCCATTATGGCCTTTAATAGCAATTATGGCCAATATGGCCATTACTGACTTTAATGACCATTAAGGTATTTAATGGCCAATACGGATTTTAATTTCCATTACGGACTTTAATGACCATTATGACCTTTATGGCCATTACAGCCTTAAATGGCCATTACGGCCTTTAAAGGCCATTACGGACTTTAATATCCATTATGGCCTTAATGGCCATTATGACCTTAAATGGCCATTACAATTTCTAATGGCCAATACGGACTCTAATGTACATTACGGACTTTAATATCCATTATGGCCATTAATGTCCATTATTCCTTTTATGTTCATTATGGCAATTAGTGGCAATTACAGACATTAATGGCCAATACGGACTTTAATGGCCATTACTGACTTTAATTTCCATTATGGACATTAATGGCCATTACGGCCTTTATGGCTATTACGGCTTTTAATGGCCAATACTGAATTTAATGTCCATTACGGCCTTTATTAACATTATGACCTTTAATGGCCATTAAGACCTTCATTGCCATTGGAGACTATAATGTCCATTACGGACGTTAATGTCCATTATGGACTTTAATGGCCATTACGGACTTAATGTCTATTATGGCCTTTAATGCCCATTGCGGATTTTAATGGCCATTACGGCCTTTAATTACCATTAAGGTGTTTAATGGCCATTACGGCCTTTGAGGCCATTACGGAGTTTAATTTCCATAACGGACTTTAATGAACATTACGATCTTTAATGGCCATTAAGACCTTTATGGCCATTACAGCCTATAATGTCCATTACGGACTTTAATGGTCATTACGGACTTTTATGTCCATTACGGACTTTAATGGCCATTACGTACTTAATGTCTGTTACGGACTTTAATGGGCATTACGGCCTTTAATTGCCATTATGTCTTTAATGGCCATTATGGTCTTTAATGGCCAATATGGACTTTAATAGCCATTACGGACTTTAATTTCCATTATGGGCTTTAATGACCATTTCGACATTTCATGGCCATTATGACCTTTATCGCCACTACAGCCTTTAATAGACATTACGGCCTTTATGGCCAATACGGACTTTAAATGCCATTGCGGACTTTAATGTCCATTACGGCCTTTATGGCTGTTAAGGACTTTAATGGCCAATACGGACTTTAATGGCCATTACGGACTTCAATATCCATTACGGATAATGGCCATTACGAACTTATATGGCCATTACGTCCTCTAATGGCCGATACGGACTCTAATGGACATTACGGACTTTAATGTCCATTACAGTCTTTAATGGCCATTACGTACTTAATGTCTGTTATGGACTTTATTGGGCATTACGGACTTTAATTGCCATTATGGCTTTAATGGCCATTATGGTCTTTAATGGCCAATATGGACTTTAATAGCCATTACGGACATTAATTTCGATTACGGACTTTAATGACCATTTCGACATTTAATGGCCATTATGACCTTTATCGGCACTACAGCCTTTAATAGACATTACGGCCTTTATGGCCAATACGGACTTTAATTTCCATTGCGGACTTTAATGTCCATTAGGGCCTTTATGTCTATTAAGGCCTTTAATGGCCAATACGGACTTTAATGGCTATTAAGGACTTTAATATCCATTACGGACTTAATGGCCGGTTACGACCTTAAATGGCCATTACGTCCTCTAATGGCCGATACGGACTCTAATGGACATTACGGACTTTAATGTCCATTATGGTCTATAATGACCATTATGCCTTTTATGGTCATTATGGTATTTAATGGCAATCACGGCCATTAATGTCCAATACGGACTTTAATGGCCGTTACTGACTTTAATTGCCATTATGGACTTTAATGTCCATTACAGCCTTTATGGCTATTATGGTCTTTAATGGCCAATATGGACTTTAATGGCCGTTACGGACTTTAATTTCATTTACGGACTTTAATGACCATTTCGACATGTAATGGCTATTATGACCTTTATGGCCACTATAGCCTTTAATGGCCATTACGGCCTTTAATGGCCATTACGGCCTTTAATTGCCATTCTGGACTTTAATGGCCATGACGGCATTTATGGACATCATGGACTTTAATGGCCAATACGGCCTTTAATGTCCATTACGGCCTTTAATGTCCATTACGGTATTTAATACCCATTATGACCTGAATGTCCATTATGAACTTAAATATCCATTACGGACTTTAAAGGCCATCACGGACTTTAATGTCGATTATGGAATTAATGGCCATTATGACCTTTAAGGGCCAATATGGCTTTAATGGCCTGTATGGACTTAATGGCCATTACAAAATTTAATTTCCTTTATGGACTTTAATGGACATTATGAACTTTAAAGGCCATTACGGACTTTAATGTCGATTATGGAATTAATGGCCATTATGACCTTTAAGGGCCAATATGGCCTTTAATGGCCCGTATGGACTTAAGGGCCATTACGAAATTTAATTTCCTTTATGGACTTTAATGGACATTATGAACTTTAATGGCCATTACAGACTTTAATATCCATTACGGCCTTCATGGCCATTACGACCTTAAATGGGCATTACGAACTCTAATGGCCGATACGGACTCTAATGGACATTACGGACTTAATGTCTGTTATGGACTTTAATGGGCATTACGGCCATTAATTGCCATTATATCTTTAATGGCCAATATGGCCTTTAATGGCCCATATGAACTTTAATGGCCATTACGAAATTTAATTTTCTTTACGGACTTTAATGGACATTATGAACTTTAATGGCCATTAAGGCTTTTAATGTCCATTCGGCCTTTATTGTCCATTACGGACTTTAATGTCCATTAGGGCCTTTTTGGAAATTACGACCTTTAATGGCCACTACGGCATTAAATAACCATTATGGGCTTGAATGTCCACTACTTCATTAAATGGCCATTATGGAATTTAATGTCGATTATGGACTTCATGGCCATTACGGCCTTTAAGGCCAATATGGACTTTAATGTCCATTACGGTCTTTAATGGCCAGTACGGGCTTTAATGGACATTACGGCCTTTAAGGTCCATTACGGCCTTTATGAACATTACGACCTTTAATGGCCATTAAGAACTTCATTGCCATTGCAGCCTATAATGTCCATTACGGACGTTAATGTCCATTATGGATTTCAATGGCTATTACGGACTTAATGTCTATTATGGCCTTTAATGCCCATTGCGGATTTTATTGGCCATTACGGCCTTTAATTACAATTAAGGAGTTTAATGTCCATTACGGCCTATGAGGCCATTACGGACTTTAATTTCCATAACGAACTTTAATGAACATTACGATCTTTAATGGCCATTAAGACCTTTATGGCCATTACAACCTGTAATGTCCATTACGGACTTTTATGTCCATTACGGACTTTAATGGGTATTACGTACTTAATGTCTGTTACGGACTTTAATGGGCATTACGGCCTTTAATTGCCATTATGGCTTTAATGGCCATTATGGTCTTTAATGGCCAATATGTACTTTAATAGCCATTACGGACGTTAATTTCTATTACGGACTTTAATGACCATTTCGACATTTAAAGGCCATTATGACCTTTATCGCCACTACAGCCTTTAATAGACATTACGGCCTAATGGCCAATACGGACTTTAATATCCATTACGGGCTTAAAGGCCATTACGACCTTAAATGGCCATTACGTCTTCTAATGGCCGATTCGGACTCTAATGCACATTACGGACTTTAATGTCCATTATGGACTTTAATGACCATTTTGACTTTAATATCATTATGGTAATTAATGGCAATTACGGCCATTAATGGCCAATACGGACTTTAATGGCCGTTACTGACTTTAATTGCCTGTATGGACTTTAATGTCCATTACGGCCTTTATGGCTATTATGGCCATTAATGGCCAATATGGACTGTAATGGCCGTTACGGACTTTAATTTCCTTTACGGACTTTAATGACCATTTCGACATGTAATGGCCATTATGACCTTTATGGCCACTATAAACTTTAATGGCCATTACGGCCTTTAATGGCCATTACGGCCTTTAATTGCCATTATGGACTTTAATAGCCATGACGGCATTTATGGGCATTATGGCCTTTAATGGCCAATACGGCCTTTAATGTCCATTACGGTATTTAATATCCATTACGGACTGAATGTCCATTACGAACTTAAATATCCATTATGGCCTTTAAAGGCCATTACGGACGTTAATGTCCATTACGGACATTATGTCCATTACAGACTTTAATGTCCATTTTGCCCTTTAATGGCCATTATGGAGTTTGAATACCAATATGCCTTTAATGTTCATTACGGCATTTAATGGCCATTATGAACATTAATGGCCATCATGGTCTTTAATGGTCATTACAGCATTTAATGTCCCTTAAGGCCTTTATTGTCCATTATGGACTTTAATGTCAATTACTGCCTTTATGGAAATTACAATCTTTAATGGCCATTATGGCATTTAATGGCCATTACGGACTTTAATGTCAATTATGGACTTAATGGCCATTACGGCATTTATTGGACATTTCGGAAGTTATTTTCCATTTCGGACGTAAATGTCCATTTTAGCCTTTATACGCCATTACAGACATTAATGGACATTACGGACATTATAGCCATTATGGCATTTAGTGTTCCTTACTGATTTTTATGTCCATTACAGACTTTAAAAGCCATTACGGAGTTAATGTCCATTACGGCCTTTAATGGGCATTACATTCTTTAATGCCCATTACGGCCTTTATTGCCATTATGGCCTTTAATAGCAATTATGGCCAATATGGCCATTACTGACTTTAATGACCATTAAGGTATTTAATGGCCAATACGGATTTTAATTTCCATTACGGACTTTAATGACCATTATGACCTTTATGGCCATTACAGCCTTAAATGGCCATTACGGCCTTTAAAGGCCATTACGGACTTTAATATCCATTATGGCCTTAATGGCCATTACGACCTTAAATGGCCATTACAATTTCTAATGGCCAATACGGACTCTAATGTACATTACGGACTTTAATATCCATTATGGCCATTAATGTCCATTATTCCTTTTATGTTCATTATGGCAATTAGTGGCAATTACAGACATTAATGGCCAATACGGACTTTAATGGCCATTACTGACTTTAATTTCCATTATGGACATTAATGGCCATTACGGCCTTTATGGCTATTACGGCTTTTAATGGCCAATACTGAATTTAATGTCCATTACGGCCTTTATTGTCCTTCACGGACGTTAATGTCCATCAAGGCATTTATGGAAATTACGAACTTTAATGGTCATTGAGGCATCAAATGGCCATTACGGGATTGAATGTCCACAAAGGCATAAAATGACCATTATGGAATTTAATGTCGATTATGGACTTCATGGCCATTACGGCCTTTAAGGCCATTACGGACGTTAATGTCCATTACGGCCTTTAATGGCCAGTACGGGCTTTAATGGACATTACGGACTTTAATGTCCATTACGGCCTTTATTAACATTATGACCTTTAATGGCCATTAAGACCTTCATTGCCATTGGAGACTATAATGTCCATTACGGACGTTAATGTCCATTATGGACTTTAATGGCCATTACGGACTTAATGTCTATTATGGCCTTTAATGCCCATTGCGGATTTTAATGGCCATTACGGCCTTTAATTACCATTAAGGTGTTTAATGGCCATTACGGCCTTTGAGGCCATTACGGAGTTTAATTTCCATAACGGACTTTAATGAACATTACGATCTTTAATGGCCATTAAGACCTTTATGGCCATTACAGCCTATAATGTCCATTACGGACTTTAATGGTCATTACGGACTTTTATGTCCATTACGGACTTTAATGGCCATTACGTACTTAATGTCTGTTACGGACTTTAATGGGCATTACGGCCTTTAATTGCCATTATGTCTTTAATGGCCATTATGGTCTTTAATGGCCAATATGGACTTTAATAGCCATTACGGACTTTAATTTCCATTATGGGCTTTAATGACCATTTCGACATTTCATGGCCATTATGACCTTTATCACCACTACAGCCTTTAATAGACATTACGGCCTTTATGGCCAATACGGACTTTAAATGCCATTGCGGACTTTAATGTCCATTACGGCCTTTATGGCTGTTAAGGACTTTAATGGCCAATACGGACTTTAATGGCCATTACGGACTTCAATATCCATTACGGATAATGGCCATTACGAACTTATATGGCCATTACGTCCTCTAATGGCCGATACGGACTCTAATGGACATTACGGACTTTAATGTCCATTACAGTCTTTAATGGCCATTACGTACTTAATGTCTGTTATGGACTTTATTGGGCATTACGGACTTTAATTGCCATTATGGCTTTAATGGCCATTATGGTCTTTAATGGCCAATATGGACTTTAATAGCCATTACGGACATTAATTTCGATTACGGACTTTAATGACCATTTCGACATTTAATGGCCATTATGACCTTTATCGGCACTACAGCCTTTAATAGACATTACGGCCTTTATGGCCAATACGGACTTTAATTTCCATTGCGGACTTTAATGTCCATTAGGGCCTTTATGTCTATTAAGGCCTTTAATGGCCAATACGGACTTTAATGGCTATTAAGGACTTTAATATCCATTACGGACTTAATGGCCGTTACGACCTTAAATGGCCATTACGTCCTCTAATGGCCGATACGGACTCTAATGGACATTACGGACTTTAATGTCCATTATGGTCTATAATGACCATTATGCCTTTTATGGTCATTATGGTATTTAATGGCAATCACGGCCATTAATGTCCAATACGGACTTTAATGGCCGTTACTGACTTTAATTGCCATTATGGACTTTAATGTCCATTACAGCCTTTATGGCTATTATGGTCTTTAATGGCCAATATGGACTTTAATGGCCGTTACGGACTTTAATTTCATTTACGGACTTTAATGACCATTTCGACATGTAATGGCTATTATGACCTTTATGGCCACTATAGCCTTTAATGGCCAATACGGCCTTTAATGTCCATTACGGCCTTTAATGTCCATTACGGTATTTAATACCCATTATGACCTGAATGTCCATTATGAACTTAAATATCCATTACGGACTTTAAAGGCCATCACGGACTTTAATGTCGATTATGGAATTAATGGCCATTATGACCTTTAAGGGCCAATATGGCTTTAATGGCCTGTATGGACTTAATGGCCATTACAAAATTTAATTTCCTTTATGGACTTTAATGGACATTATGAACTTTAAAGGCCATTACGGACTTTAATGTCGATTATGGAATTAATGGCCATTATGACCTTTAAGGGCCAATATGGCCTTTAATGGCCCGTATGGACTTAAGGGCCATTACGAAATTTAATTTCCTTTATGGACTTTAATGGACATTATGAACTTTAATGGCCATTACAGACTTTAATATCCATTACGGCCTTCATGGCCATTACGACCTTAAATGGGCATTACGAACTCTAATGGCCGATACGGACTCTAATGGACATTACGGACTTAATGTCTGTTATGGACTTTAATGGGCATTACGGCCATTAATTGCCATTATATCTTTAATGGCCAATATGGCCTTTAATGGCCCATATGAACTTTAATGGCCATTACGAAATTTAATTTTCTTTACGGACTTTAATGGACATTATGAACTTTAATGGCCATTAAGGCTTTTAATGTCCATTCGGCCTTTATTGTCCATTACGGACTTTAATGTCCATTAGGGCCTTTTTGGAAATTATGACCTTTAATGGCCACTACGGCATTAAATAACCATTATGGGCTTGAATGTCCACTACTTCATTAAATGGCCATTATGGAATTTAATGTCGATTATGGACTTCATGGCCATTACGGCCTTTAAGGCCAATATGGACTTTAATGTCCATTACGGTCTTTAATGGCCAGTACGGGCTGTAATGGACATTACGGCCTTTAAGGTCCATTACGGCCTTTATGAACATTACGACCTTTAATGGCCATTAAGAACTTCATTGCCATTGCAGCCTATAATGTCCATTACGGACGTTAATGTCCATTATGGATTTCAATGGCTATTACGGACTTAATGTCTATTATGGCCTTTAATGCCCATTGCGGATTTTAATGGCCATTACGGCCTTTAATTACAATTAAGGAGTTTAATGTCCATTACGGCCTATGAGGCCATTACGGACTTTAATTTCCATAACGAACTTTAATGAACATTACGATCTTTAATGGCCATTAAGACCTTTATGGCCATTACAACCTGTAATGTCCATTACGGACTTTTATGTCCATTACGGACTTTAATGGGTATTACGTACTTAATGTCTGTTACGGACTTTAATGGCCATTACGGCCTTTAATTGCCATTATGGCTTTAATGGCCATTATGGTTTTTAATGGCCAATATGTACTTTAATAGCCATTACGGACGTTAATTTCTATTACGGACTTTAATGACCATTTCGACATTTAAAGGCCATTATGACCTTTATCGCCACTACAGCCTTTAATAGACATTACGGCCTAATGGCCAATACGGACTTTAATATCCATTACGGGCTTAAAGGCCATTACGACCTTAAATGGCCATTACGTCTTCTAATGGCCGATTCGGACTCTAATGCACATTACGGACTTTAATGTCCATTATGGACTTTAATGACCATTTTGACTTTAATATCATTATGGTAATTAATGGCAATTACGGCCATTAATGGCCAATACGGACTTTAATGGCCGTTACTGACTTTAATTGCCTGTATGGACTTTAATGTCCATTACGGCCTTTATGGCTATTATGGCCATTAATGGCCAATATGGACTGTAATGGCCGTTACGGACTTTAATTTCCTTTACGGACTTTAATGACCATTTCGACATGTAATGGCCATTATGACCTTTATGGCCACTATAAACTTTAATGGCCATTACGGCCTTTAATGGCCATTACGGCCTTTAATTGCCATTATGGACTTTAATAGCCATGACGGCATTTATGGGCATTATGGCCTTTAATGGCCAATACGGCCTTTAATGTCCATTACGGTATTTAATATCCATTACGGACTGAATGTCCATTACGAACTTAAATATCCATTATGGCCTTTAAAGGCCATTACGGACGTTAATGTCCATTACGGACATTATGTCCATTACAGACTTTAATGTCCATTTTGCCCTTTAATGGCCATTATGGAGTTTGAATACCAATATGCCTTTAATGTTCATTACGGCATTTAATGGCCATTATGAACATTAATGGCCATCATGGTCTTTAATGGTCATTACAGCATTTAATGTCCCTTAAGGCCTTTATTGTCCATTATGGACTTTAATGTCAATTACTGCCTTTATGGAAATTACAATCTTTAATGGCCATTATGGCATTTAATGGCCATTACGGACTTTAATGTCAATTATGGACTTAATGGCCATTACGGCATTTATTGGACATTTCGGAAGTTATTTTCCATTTCGGACGTAAATGTCCATTTTAGCCTTTATACGCCATTACAGACATTAATGGACATTACGGACATTATAGCCATTATGGCATTTAGTGTTCCTTACTGATTTTTATGTCCATTACAGACTTTAAAAGCCATTACGGAGTTAATGTCCATTACGGCCTTTAATGGGCATTACATTCTTTAATGCCCATTACGGCCTTTATTGCCATTATGGCCTTTAATAGCAATTATGGCCAATATGGCCATTACTGACTTTAATGACCATTAAGGTATTTAATGGCCAATACGGATTTTAATTTCCATTACGGACTTTAATGACCATTATGACCTTTATGGCCATTACAGCCTTAAATGGCCATTACGGCCTTTAAAGGCCATTACGGACTTTAATATCCATTATGGCCTTAATGGCCATTATGACCTTAAATGGCCATTACAATTTCTAATGGCCAATACGGACTCTAATGTACATTACGGACTTTAATATCCATTATGGCCATTAATGTCCATTATTCCTTTTATGTTCATTATGGCAATTAGTGGCAATTACAGACATTAATGGCCAATACGGACTTTAATGGCCATTACTGACTTTAATTTCCATTATGGACATTAATGGCCATTACGGCCTTTATGGCTATTACGGCTTTTAATGGCCAATACTGAATTTAATGTCCATTACGGCCTTTATTGTCCTTCACGGACGTTAATGTCCATCAAGGCATTTATGGAAATTACGAACTTTAATGGTCATTGAGGCATCAAATGGCCATTACGGGATTGAATGTCCACAAAGGCATAAAATGACCATTATGGAATTTAATGTCGATTATGGACTTCATGGCCATTACGGCCTTTAAGGCCATTACGGACGTTAATGTCCATTACGGCCTTTAATGGCCAGTACGGGCTTTAATGGACATTACGGACTTTAATGTCCATTACGGCCTTTATTAACATTATGACCTTTAATGGCCATTAAGACCTTCATTGCCATTGGAGACTATAATGTCCATTACGGACGTTAATGTCCATTATGGACTTTAATGGCCATTACGGACTTAATGTCTATTATGGCCTTTAATGCCCATTGCGGATTTTAATGGCCATTACGGCCTTTAATTACCATTAAGGTGTTTAATGGCCATTACGGCCTTTGAGGCCATTACGGAGTTTAATTTCCATAACGGACTTTAATGAACATTACGATCTTTAATGGCCATTAAGACCTTTATGGCCATTACAGCCTATAATGTCCATTACGGACTTTAATGGTCATTACGGACTTTTATGTCCATTACGGACTTTAATGGCCATTACGTACTTAATGTCTGTTACGGACTTTAATGGGCATTACGGCCTTTAATTGCCATTATGTCTTTAATGGCCATTATGGTCTTTAATGGCCAATATGGACTTTAATAGCCATTACGGACTTTAATTTCCATTATGGGCTTTAATGACCATTTCGACATTTCATGGCCATTATGACCTTTATCGCCACTACAGCCTTTAATAGACATTACGGCCTTTATGGCCAATACGGACTTTAAATGCCATTGCGGACTTTAATGTCCATTACGGCCTTTATGGCTGTTAAGGACTTTAATGGCCAATACGGACTTTAATGGCCATTACGGACTTCAATATCCATTACGGATAATGGCCATTACGAACTTATATGGCCATTACGTCCTCTAATGGCCGATACGGACTCTAATGGACATTACGGACTTTAATGTCCATTACAGTCTTTAATGGCCATTACGTACTTAATGTCTGTTATGGACTTTATTGGGCATTACGGACTTTAATTGCCATTATGGCTTTAATGGCCATTATGGTCTTTAATGGCCAATATGGACTTTAATAGCCATTACGGACATTAATTTCGATTACGGACTTTAATGACCATTTTGACATTTAATGGCCATTATGACCTTTATCGGCACTACAGCCTTTAATAGACATTACGGCCTTTATGGCCAATACGGACTTTAATTGCCATTGCGGACTTTAATGTCCATTAGGGCCTTTATGTCTATTAAGGCCTTTAATGGCCAATACGGACTTTAATGGCTATTAAGGACTTTAATATCCATTACGGACTTAATGGCCGTTACGACCTTAAATGGCCATTACGTCCTCTAATGGCCGATACGGACTCTAATGGACATTACGGACTTTAATGTCCATTATGGTCTATAATGACCATTATGCCTTTTATGGTCATTATGGTATTTAATGGCAGTCACGGCCATTAATGTCCAATACGGACTTTAATGGCCGTTACTGACTTTAATTGCCATTATGGACTTTAATGTCCATTACAGCCTTTATGGCTATTATGGTCTTTAATGGCCAATATGGACTTTAATGGCCGTTACGGACTTTAATTTCATTTACGGACTTTAATGACCATTTCGACATGTAATGGCTATTATGACCTTTATGGCCACTATAGCCTTTAATGGCCATTACGGCCTTTAATGGCCATTACGGCCTTTAATTGCCATTCTGGACTTTAATGGCCATGACGGCATTTATGGACATCATGGACTTTAATGGCCAATACGGCCTTTAATGTCCATTACGGCCTTTAATGTCCATTACGGTATTTAATACCCATTATGACCTGAATGTCCATTATGAACTTAAATATCCATTACGGACTTTAAAGGCCATCACGGACTTTAATGTCGATTATGGAATTAATGGCCATTATGACCTTTAAGGGCCAATATGGCTTTAATGGCCTGTATGGACTTAATGGCCATTACAAAATTTAATTTCCTTTATGGACTTTAATGGACATTATGAACTTTAAAGGCCATTACGGACTTTAATGTCGATTATGGAATTAATGGCCATTATGACCTTTAAGGGCCAATATGGCCTTTAATGGCCCGTATGGACTTAAGGGCCATTACGAAATTTAATTTCCTTTATGGACTTTAATGGACATTATGAACTTTAATGGCCATTACAGACTTTAATATCCATTACGGCCTTCATGGCCATTACGACCTTAAATGGGCATTACGAACTCTAATGGCCGATACGGACTCTAATGGACATTACGGACTTAATGTCTGTTATGGACTTTAATGGGCATTACGGCCATTAATTGCCATTATATCTTTAATGGCCAATATGGCCTTTAATGGCCCATATGAACTTTAATGGCCATTACGAAATTTAATTTTCTTTACGGACTTTAATGGACATTATGAACTTTAATGGCCATTAAGGCTTTTAATGTCCATTCGGCCTTTATTGTCCATTACGGACTTTAATGTCCATTAGGGCCTTTTTGGAAATTATGACCTTTAATGGCCACTACGGCATTAAATAACCATTATGGGCTTGAATGTCCACTACTTCATTAAATGGCCATTATGGAATTTAATGTCGATTATGGACTTCATGGCCATTACGGCCTTTAAGGCCAATATGGACTTTAATGTCCATTACGGTCTTTAATGGCCAGTACGGGCTGTAATGGACATTACGGCCTTTAAGGTCCATTACGGCCTTTATGAACATTACGACCTTTAATGGCCATTAAGAACTTCATTGCCATTGCAGCCTATAATGTCCATTACGGACGTTAATGTCCATTATGGATTTCAATGGCTATTACGGACTTAATGTCTATTATGGCCTTTAATGCCCATTGCGGATTTTAATGGCCATTACGGCCTTTAATTACAATTAAGGAGTTTAATGTCCATTACGGCCTATGAGGCCATTACGGACTTTAATTTCCATAACGAACTTTAATGAACATTACGATCTTTAATGGCCATTAAGACCTTTATGGCCATTACAACCTGTAATGTCCATTACGGACTTTTATGTCCATTACGGACTTTAATGGGTATTACGTACTTAATGTCTGTTACGGACTTTAATGGGCATTACAGCCTTTAATTGCCATTATGGCTTTAATGGCCATTATGGTTTTTAATGGCCAATATGTACTTTAATAGCCATTACGGACGTTAATTTCTATTACGGACTTTAATGACCATTTCGACATTTAAAGGCCATTATGACCTTTATCGCCACTACAGCCTTTAATAGACATTACGGCCTAATGGCCAATACGGACTTTAATATCCATTACGGGCTTAAAGGCCATTACGACCTTAAATGGCCATTACGTCTTCTAATGGCCGATTCGGACTCTAATGCACATTACGGACTTTAATGTCCATTATGGACTTTAATGACCATTTTGACTTTAATATCATTATGGTAATTAATGGCAATTACGGCCATTAATGGCCAATACGGACTTTAATGGCCGTTACTGACTTTAATTGCCTGTATGGACTTTAATGTCCATTACGGCCTTTATGGCTATTATGGCCATTAATGGCCAATATGGACTGTAATGGCCGTTACGGACTTTAATTTCCTTTACGGACTTTAATGACCATTTCGACATGTAATGGCCATTATGACCTTTATGGCCACTATAAACTTTAATGGCCATTACGGCCTTTAATGGCCATTACGGCCTTTAATTGCCATTATGGACTTTAATAGCCATGACGGCATTTATGGGCATTATGGCCTTTAATGGCCAATACGGCCTTTAATGTCCATTACGGTATTTAATATCCATTACGGACTGAATGTCCATTACGAACTTAAATATCCATTATGGCCTTTAAAGGCCATTACGGACGTTAATGTCCATTACGGACATTATGTCCATTACAGACTTTAATGTCCATTTTGCCCTTTAATGGCCATTATGGAGTTTGAATACCAATATGCCTTTAATGTTCATTACGGCATTTAATGGCCATTATGAACATTAATGGCCATCATGGTCTTTAATGGTCATTACAGCATTTAATGTCCCTTAAGGCCTTTATTGTCCATTATGGACTTTAATGTCAATTACTGCCTTTATGGAAATTACAATCTTTAATGGCCATTATGGCATTTAATGGCCATTACGGACTTTAATGTCAATTATGGACTTAATGGCCATTACGGCATTTATTGGACATTTCGGAAGTTATTTTCCATTTCGGACGTAAATGTCCATTTTAGCCTTTATACGCCATTACAGACATTAATGGACATTACGGACATTATAGCCATTATGGCATTTAGTGTTCCTTACTGATTTTTATGTCCATTACAGACTTTAAAAGCCATTACGGAGTTAATGTCCATTACGGCCTTTAATGGGCATTACATTCTTTAATGCCCATTACGGCCTTTATTGCCATTATGGCCTTTAATAGCAATTATGGCCAATATGGCCATTACTGACTTTAATGACCATTAAGGTATTTAATGGCCAATACGGATTTTAATTTCCATTACGGACTTTAATGACCATTATGACCTTTATGGCCATTACAGCCTTAAATGGCCATTACGGCCTTTAAAGGCCATTACGGACTTTAATATCCATTATGGCCTTAATGGCCATTATGACCTTAAATGGCCATTACAATTTCTAATGGCCAATACGGACTCTAATGTACATTACGGACTTTAATATCCATTATGGCCATTAATGTCCATTATTCCTTTTATGTTCATTATGGCAATTAGTGGCAATTACAGACATTAATGGCCAATACGGACTTTAATGGCCATTACTGACTTTAATTTCCATTATGGACATTAATGGCCATTACGGCCTTTATGGCTATTACGGCTTTTAATGGCCAATACTGAATTTAATGTCCATTACGGCCTTTATTGTCCTTCACGGACGTTAATGTCCATCAAGGCATTTATGGAAATTACGAACTTTAATGGTCATTGAGGCATCAAATGGCCATTACGGGATTGAATGTCCACAAAGGCATAAAATGACCATTATGGAATTTAATGTCGATTATGGACTTCATGGCCATTACGGCCTTTAAGGCCATTACGGACGTTAATGTCCATTACGGCCTTTAATGGCCAGTACGGGCTTTAATGGACATTACGGACTTTAATGTCCATTACGGCCTTTATTAACATTATGACCTTTAATGGCCATTAAGACCTTCATTGCCATTGGAGACTATAATGTCCATTACGGACGTTAATGTCCATTATGGACTTTAATGGCCATTACGGACTTAATGTCTATTATGGCCTTTAATGCCCATTGCGGATTTTAATGGCCATTACGGCCTTTAATTACCATTAAGGTGTTTAATGGCCATTACGGCCTTTGAGGCCATTACGGAGTTTAATTTCCATAACGGACTTTAATGAACATTACGATCTTTAATGGCCATTAAGACCTTTATGGCCATTACAGCCTATAATGTCCATTACGGACTTTAATGGTCATTACGGACTTTTATGTCCATTACGGACTTTAATGGCCATTACGTACTTAATGTCTGTTACGGACTTTAATGGGCATTACGGCCTTTAATTGCCATTATGTCTTTAATGGCCATTATGGTCTTTAATGGCCAATATGGACTTTAATAGCCATTACGGACTTTAATTTCCATTATGGGCTTTAATGACCATTTCGACATTTCATGGCCATTATGACCTTTATCGCCACTACAGCCTTTAATAGACATTACGGCCTTTATGGCCAATACGGACTTTAAATGCCATTGCGGACTTTAATGTCCATTACGGCCTTTATGGCTGTTAAGGACTTTAATGGCCAATACGGACTTTAATGGCCATTACGGACTTCAATATCCATTACGGATAATGGCCATTACGAACTTATATGGCCATTACGTCCTCTAATGGCCGATACGGACTCTAATGGACATTACGGACTTTAATGTCCATTACAGTCTTTAATGGCCATTACGTACTTAATGTCTGTTATGGACTTTATTGGGCATTACGGACTTTAATTGCCATTATGGCTTTAATGGCCATTATGGTCTTTAATGGCCAATATGGACTTTAATAGCCATTACGGACATTAATTTCGATTACGGACTTTAATGACCATTTTGACATTTAATGGCCATTATGACCTTTATCGGCACTACAGCCTTTAATAGACATTACGGCCTTTATGGCCAATACGGACTTTAATTGCCATTGCGGACTTTAATGTCCATTAGGGCCTTTATGTCTATTAAGGCCTTTAATGGCCAATACGGACTTTAATGGCTATTAAGGACTTTAATATCCATTACGGACTTAATGGCCGTTACGACCTTAAATGGCCATTACGTCCTCTAATGGCCGATACGGACTCTAATGGACATTACGGACTTTAATGTCCATTATGGTCTATAATGACCATTATGCCTTTTATGGTCATTATGGTATTTAATGGCAATCACGGCCATTAATGTCCAATACGGACTTTAATGGCCGTTACTGACTTTAATTGCCATTATGGACTTTAATGTCCATTACAGCCTTTATGGCTATTATGGTCTTTAATGGCCAATATGGACTTTAATGGCCATTACGGACTTTAATTTCATTTACGGACTTTAATGACCATTTCGACATGTAATGGCTATTATGACCTTTATGGCCACTATAGCCTTTAATGGCCATTACGGCCTTTAATGGCCATTACGGCCTTTAATTGCCATTCTGGACTTTAATGGCCATGACGGCATTTATGGACATCATGGACTTTAATGGCCAATACGGCCTTTAATGTCCATTACGGCCTTTAATGTCCATTACGGTATTTAATACCCATTATGACCTGAATGTCCATTATGAACTTAAATATCCATTACGGACTTTAAAGGCCATCACGGACTTTAATGTCGATTATGGAATTAATGGCCATTATGACCTTTAAGGGCCAATATGGCTTTAATGGCCTGTATGGACTTAATGGCCATTACAAAATTTAATTTCCTTTATGGACTTTAATGGACATTATGAACTTTAAAGGCCATTACGGACTTTAATGTCGATTATGGAATTAATGGCCATTATGACCTTTAAGGGCCAATATGGCCTTTAATGGCCCGTATGGACTTAAGGGCCATTACGAAATTTAATTTCCTTTATGGACTTTAATGGACATTATGAACTTTAATGGCCATTACAGACTTTAATATCCATTACGGCCTTCATGGCCATTACGACCTTAAATGGGCATTACGAACTCTAATGGCCGATACGGACTCTAATGGACATTACGGACTTAATGTCTGTTATGGACTTTAATGGGCATTACGGCCATTAATTGCCATTATATCTTTAATGGCCAATATGGCCTTTAATGGCCCATATGAACTTTAATGGCCATTACGAAATTTAATTTTCTTTACGGACTTTAATGGACATTATGAACTTTAATGGCCATTAAGGCTTTTAATGTCCATTCGGCCTTTATTGTCCATTACGGACTTTAATGTCCATTAGGGCCTTTTTGGAAATTACGACCTTTAATGGCCACTACGGCATTAAATAACCATTATGGGCTTGAATGTCCACTACTTCATTAAATGGCCATTATGGAATTTAATGTCGATTATGGACTTCATGGCCATTACGGCCTTTAAGGCCAATATGGACTTTAATGTCCATTACGGTCTTTAATGGCCAGTACGGGCTTTAATGGACATTACGGCCTTTAAGGTCCATTACGGCCTTTATGAACATTACGACCTTTAATGGCCATTAAGAACTTCATTGCCATTGCAGCCTATAATGTCCATTACGGACGTTAATGTCCATTATGGATTTCAATGGCTATTACGGACTTAATGTCTATTATGGCCTTTAATGCCCATTGCGGATTTTATTGGCCATTACGGCCTTTAATTACAATTAAGGAGTTTAATGTCCATTACGGCCTATGAGGCCATTACGGACTTTAATTTCCATAACGAACTTTAATGAACATTACGATCTTTAATGGCCATTAAGACCTTTATGGCCATTACAACCTGTAATGTCCATTACGGACTTTTATGTCCATTACGGACTTTAATGGGTATTACGTACTTAATGTCTGTTACGGACTTTAATGGGCATTACGGCCTTTAATTGCCATTATGGCTTTAATGGCCATTATGGTCTTTAATGGCCAATATGTACTTTAATAGCCATTACGGACGTTAATTTCTATTACGGACTTTAATGACCATTTCGACATTTAAAGGCCATTATGACCTTTATCGCCACTACAGCCTTTAATAGACATTACGGCCTAATGGCCAATACGGACTTTAATATCCATTACGGGCTTAAAGGCCATTACGACCTTAAATGGCCATTACGTCTTCTAATGGCCGATTCGGACTCTAATGCACATTACGGACTTTAATGTCCATTATGGACTTTAATGACCATTTTGACTTTAATATCATTATGGTAATTAATGGCAATTACGGCCATTAATGGCCAATACGGACTTTAATGGCCGTTACTGACTTTAATTGCCTGTATGGACTTTAATGTCCATTACGGCCTTTATGGCTATTATGGCCATTAATGGCCAATATGGACTGTAATGGCCGTTACGGACTTTAATTTCCTTTACGGACTTTAATGACCATTTCGACATGTAATGGCCATTATGACCTTTATGGCCACTATAAACTTTAATGGCCATTACGGCCTTTAATGGCCATTACGGCCTTTAATTGCCATTATGGACTTTAATAGCCATGACGGCATTTATGGGCATTATGGCCTTTAATGGCCAATACGGCCTTTAATGTCCATTACGGTATTTAATATCCATTACGGACTGAATGTCCATTACGAACTTAAATATCCATTATGGCCTTTAAAGGCCATTACGGACGTTAATGTCCATTACGGACATTATGTCCATTACAGACTTTAATGTCCATTTTGCCCTTTAATGGCCATTATGGAGTTTGAAGACCAATATGCCTTTAATGTTCATTACGGCATTTAATGGCCATTATGAACATTAATGGCCATCATGGTCTTTAATGGTCATTACAGCATTTAATGTCCCTTAAGGCCTTTATTGTCCATTATGGACTTTAATGTCAATTACTGCCTTTATGGAAATTACAATCTTTAATGGCCATTATGGCATTTAATGGCCATTACGGACTTTAATGTCAATTATGGACTTAATGGCCATTACGGCATTTATTGGACATTTCGGAAGTTATTTTCCATTTCGGACGTAAATGTCCATTTTAGCCTTTATACGCCATTACAGACATTAATGGACATTACGGACATTATAGCCATTATGGCATTTAGTGTTCCTTACTGATTTTTATGTCCATTACAGACTTTAAAAGCCATTACGGAGTTAATGTCCATTACGGCCTTTAATGGGCATTACATTCTTTAATGCCCATTACGGCCTTTATTGCCATTATGGCCTTTAATAGCAATTATGGCCAATATGGCCATTACTGACTTTAATGACCATTAAGGTATTTAATGGCCAATACGGATTTTAATTTCCATTACGGACTTTAATGACCATTATGACCTTTATGGCCATTACAGCCTTAAATGGCCATTACGGCCTTTAAAGGCCATTACGGACTTTAATATCCATTATGGCCTTAATGGCCATTATGACCTTAAATGGCCATTACAATTTCTAATGGCCAATACGGACTCTAATGTACATTACGGACTTTAATATCCATTATGGCCATTAATGTCCATTATTCCTTTTATGTTCATTATGGCAATTAGTGGCAATTACAGACATTAATGGCCAATACGGACTTTAATGGCCATTACTGACTTTAATTTCCATTATGGACATTAATGGCCATTACGGCCTTTATGGCTATTACGGCTTTTAATGGCCAATACTGAATTTAATGTCCATTACGGCCTTTATTGTCCTTCACGGACGTTAATGTCCATCAAGGCATTTATGGAAATTACGAACTTTAATGGTCATTGAGGCATCAAATGGCCATTACGGGATTGAATGTCCACAAAGGCATAAAATGACCATTATGGAATTTAATGTCGATTATGGACTTCATGGCCATTACGGCCTTTAAGGCCATTACGGACGTTAATGTCCATTACGGCCTTTAATGGCCAGTACGGGCTTTAATGGACATTACGGACTTTAATGTCCATTACGGCCTTTATTAACATTATGACCTTTAATGGCCATTAAGACCTTCATTGCCATTGGAGACTATAATGTCCATTACGGACGTTAATGTCCATTATGGACTTTAATGGCCATTACGGACTTAATGTCTATTATGGCCTTTAATGCCCATTGCGGATTTTAATGGCCATTACGGCCTTTAATTACCATTAAGGTGTTTAATGGCCATTACGGCCTTTGAGGCCATTACGGAGTTTAATTTCCATAACGGACTTTAATGAACATTACGATCTTTAATGGCCATTAAGACCTTTATGGCCATTACAGCCTATAATGTCCATTACGGACTTTAATGGTCATTACGGACTTTTATGTCCATTACGGACTTTAATGGCCATTACGTACTTAATGTCTGTTACGGACTTTAATGGGCATTACGGCCTTTAATTGCCATTATGTCTTTAATGGCCATTATGGTCTTTAATGGCCAATATGGACTTTAATAGCCATTACGGACTTTAATTTCCATTATGGGCTTTAATGACCATTTCGACATTTCATGGCCATTATGACCTTTATCGCCACTACAGCCTTTAATAGACATTACGGCCTTTATGGCCAATACGGACTTTAAATGCCATTGCGGACTTTAATGTCCATTACGGCCTTTATGGCTGTTAAGGACTTTAATGGCCAATACGGACTTTAATGGCCATTACGGACTTCAATATCCATTACGGATAATGGCCATTACGAACTTATATGGCCATTACGTCCTCTAATGGCCGATACGGACTCTAATGGACATTACGGACTTTAATGTCCATTACAGTCTTTAATGGCCATTACGTACTTAATGTCTGTTATGGACTTTATTGGGCATTACAGACTTTAATTGCCATTATGGCTTTAATGGCCATTATGGTCTTTAATGGCCAATATGGACTTTAATAGCCATTACGGACATTAATTTCGATTACGGACTTTAATGACCATTTTGACATTTAATGGCCATTATGACCTTTATCGGCACTACAGCCTTTAATAGACATTACGGCCTTTATGGCCAATACGGACTTTAATTGCCATTGCGGACTTTAATGTCCATTAGGGCCTTTATGTCTATTAAGGCCTTTAATGGCCAATACGGACTTTAATGGCTATTAAGGACTTTAATATCCATTACGGACTTAATGGCCGTTACGACCTTAAATGGCCATTACGTCCTCTAATGGCCGATACGGACTCTAATGGACATTACGGACTTTAATGTCCATTATGGTCTATAATGACCATTATGCCTTTTATGGTCATTATGGTATTTAATGGCAATCACGGCCATTAATGTCCAATACGGACTTTAATGGCCGTTACTGACTTTAATTGCCATTATGGACTTTAATGTCCATTACAGCCTTTATGGCTATTATGGTCTTTAATGGCCAATATGGACTTTAATGGCCGTTACGGACTTTAATTTCATTTACGGACTTTAATGACCATTTCGACATGTAATGGCTATTATGACCTTTATGGCCACTATAGCCTTTAATGGCCATTACGGCCTTTAATGGCCATTACGGCCTTTAATTGCCATTCTGGACTTTAATGGCCATGACGGCATTTATGGACATCATGGACTTTAATGGCCAATACGGCCTTTAATGTCCATTACGGCCTTTAATGTCCATTACGGTATTTAATACCCATTATGACCTGAATGTCCATTATGAACTTAAATATCCATTACGGACTTTAAAGGCCATCACGGACTTTAATGTCGATTATGGAATTAATGGCCATTATGACCTTTAAGGGCCAATATGGCTTTAATGGCCTGTATGGACTTAATGGCCATTACAAAATTTAATTTCCTTTATGGACTTTAATGGACATTATGAACTTTAAAGGCCATTACGGACTTTAATGTCGATTATGGAATTAATGGCCATTATGACCTTTAAGGGCCAATATGGCCTTTAATGGCCCGTATGGACTTAAGGGCCATTACGAAATTTAATTTCCTTTATGGACTTTAATGGACATTATGAACTTTAATGGCCATTACAGACTTTAATATCCATTACGGCCTTCATGGCCATTACGACCTTAAATGGGCATTACGAACTCTAATGGCCGATACGGACTCTAATGGACATTACGGACTTAATGTCTGTTATGGACTTTAATGGGCATTACGGCCATTAATTGCCATTATATCTTTAATGGCCAATATGGCCTTTAATGGCCCATATGAACTTTAATGGCCATTACGAAATTTAATTTTCTTTACGGACTTTAATGGACATTATGAACTTTAATGGCCATTAAGGCTTTTAATGTCCATTCGGCCTTTATTGTCCATTACGGACTTTAATGTCCATTAGGGCCTTTTTGGAAATTATGACCTTTAATGGCCACTACGGCATTAAATAACCATTATGGGCTTGAATGTCCACTACTTCATTAAATGGCCATTATGGAATTTAATGTCGATTATGGACTTCATGGCCATTACGGCCTTTAAGGCCAATATGGACTTTAATGTCCATTACGGTCTTTAATGGCCAGTACGGGCTGTAATGGACATTACGGCCTTTAAGGTCCATTACGGCCTTTATGAACATTACGACCTTTAATGGCCATTAAGAACTTCATTGCCATTGCAGCCTATAATGTCCATTACGGACGTTAATGTCCATTATGGATTTCAATGGCTATTACGGACTTAATGTCTATTATGGCCTTTAATGCCCATTGCGGATTTTAATGGCCATTACGGCCTTTAATTACAATTAAGGAGTTTAATGTCCATTACGGCCTATGAGGCCATTACGGACTTTAATTTCCATAACGAACTTTAATGAACATTACGATCTTTAATGGCCATTAAGACCTTTATGGCCATTACAACCTGTAATGTCCATTACGGACTTTTATGTCCATTACGGACTTTAATGGGTATTACGTACTTAATGTCTGTTACGGACTTTAATGGGCATTACGGCCTTTAATTGCCATTATGGCTTTAATGGCCATTATGGTCTTTAATGGCCAATATGTACTTTAATAGCCATTACGGACGTTAATTTCTATTACGGACTTTAATGACCATTTCGACATTTAAAGGCCATTATGACCTTTATCGCCACTACAGCCTTTAATAGACATTACGGCCTAATGGCCAATACGGACTTTAATATCCATTACGGGCTTAAAGGCCATTACGACCTTAAATGGCCATTACGTCTTCTAATGGCCGATTCGGACTCTAATGCACATTACGGACTTTAATGTCCATTATGGACTTTAATGACCATTTTGACTTTAATATCATTATGGTAATTAATGGCAATTACGGCCATTAATGGCCAATACGGACTTTAATGGCCGTTACTGACTTTAATTGCCTGTATGGACTTTAATGTCCATTACGGCCTTTATGGCTATTATGGCCATTAATGGCCAATATGGACTGTAATGGCCGTTACGGACTTTAATTTCCTTTACGGACTTTAATGACCATTTCGACATGTAATGGCCATTATGACCTTTATGGCCACTATAAACTTTAATGGCCATTACGGCCTTTAATGGCCATTACGGCCTTTAATTGCCATTATGGACTTTAATAGCCATGACGGCATTTATGGGCATTATGGCCTTTAATGGCCAATACGGCCTTTAATGTCCATTACGGTATTTAATATCCATTACGGACTGAATGTCCATTACGAACTTAAATATCCATTATGGCCTTTAAAGGCCATTACGGACGTTAATGTCCATTACGGACATTATGTCCATTACAGACTTTAATGTCCATTTTGCCCTTTAATGGCCATTATGGAGTTTGAAGACCAATATGCCTTTAATGTTCATTACGGCATTTAATGGCCATTATGAACATTAATGGCCATCATGGTCTTTAATGGTCATTACAGCATTTAATGTCCCTTAAGGCCTTTATTGTCCATTATGGACTTTAATGTCAATTACTGCCTTTATGGAAATTACAATCTTTAATGGCCATTATGGCATTTAATGGCCATTACGGACTTTAATGTCAATTATGGACTTAATGGCCATTACGGCATTTATTGGACATTTCGGAAGTTATTTTCCATTTCGGACGTAAATGTCCATTTCAGCCTTTATACGCCATTACAGACATTAATGGACATTACGGACATTATAGCCATTATGGCATTTAGTGTTCCTTACTGATTTTTATGTCCATTACAGACTTTAAAAGCCATTACGGAGTTAATGTCCATTACGGCCTTTAATGGGCATTACATTCTTTAATGCCCATTACGGCCTTTATTGCCATTATGGCCTTTAATAGCAATTATGGCCAATATGGCCATTACTGACTTTAATGACCATTAAGGTATTTAATGGCCAATACGGATTTTAATTTCCATTACGGACTTTAATGACCATTATGACCTTTATGGCCATTACAGCCTTAAATGGCCATTACGGCCTTTAAAGGCCATTACGGACTTTAATATCCATTATGGCCTTAATGGCCATTACGACCTTAAATGGCCATTACAATTTCTAATGGCCAATACGGACTCTAATGTACATTACGGACTTTAATATCCATTATGGCCATTAATGTCCATTATTCCTTTTATGTTCATTATGGCAATTAGTGGCAATTACAGACATTAATGGCCAATACGGACTTTAATGGCCATTACTGACTTTAATTTCCATTATGGACATTAATGGCCATTACGGCCTTTATGGCTATTACGGCTTTTAATGGCCAATACTGAATTTAATGTCCATTACGGCCTTTATTGTCCTTCACGGACGTTAATGTCCATCAAGGCATTTATGGAAATTACGAACTTTAATGGTCATTGAGGCATCAAATGGCCATTACGGGATTGAATGTCCACAAAGGCATAAAATGACCATTATGGAATTTAATGTCGATTATGGACTTCATGGCCATTACGGCCTTTAAGGCCATTACGGACGTTAATGTCCATTACGGCCTTTAATGGCCAGTACGGGCTTTAATGGACATTACGGACTTTAATGTCCATTACGGCTTTTATTAACATTATGACCTTTAATGGCCATTAAGACCTTCATTGCCATTGGAGACTATAATGTCCATTACGGACGTTAATGTCCATTATGGACTTTAATGGCCATTACGGACTTAATGTCTATTATGGCCTTTAATGCCCATTGCGGATTTTAATGGCCATTACGGCCTTTAATTACCATTAAGGTGTTTAATGGCCATTACGGCCTTTGAGGCCATTACGGAGTTTAATTTCCATAACGGACTTTAATGAACATTACGATCTTTAATGGCCATTAAGACCTTTATGGCCATTACAGCCTATAATGTCCATTACGGACTTTAATGGTCATTACGGACTTTTATGTCCATTACGGACTTTAATGGCCATTACGTACTTAATGTCTGTTACGGACTTTAATGGGCATTACGGCCTTTAATTGCCATTATGTCTTTAATGGCCATTATGGTCTTTAATGGCCAATATGGACTTTAATAGCCATTACGGACTTTAATTTCCATTATGGGCTTTAATGACCATTTCGACATTTCATGGCCATTATGACCTTTATCGCCACTACAGCCTTTAATAGACATTACGGCCTTTATGGCCAATACGGACTTTAAATGCCATTGCGGACTTTAATGTCCATTACGGCCTTTATGGCTGTTAAGGACTTTAATGGCCAATACGGACTTTAATGGCCATTACGGACTTCAATATCCATTACGGATAATGGCCATTACGAACTTATATGGCCATTACGTCCTCTAATGGCCGATACGGACTCTAATGGACATTACGGACTTTAATGTCCATTACAGTCTTTAATGGCCATTACGTACTTAATGTCTGTTATGGACTTTATTGGGCATTACGGACTTTAATTGCCATTATGGCTTTAATGGCCATTATGGTCTTTAATGGCCAATATGGACTTTAATAGCCATTACGGACATTAATTTCGATTACGGACTTTAATGACCATTTCGACATTTAATGGCCATTATGACCTTTATCGGCACTACAGCCTTTAATAGACATTACGGCCTTTATGGCCAATACGGACTTTAATTGCCATTGCGGACTTTAATGTCCATTAGGGCCTTTATGTCTATTAAGGCCTTTAATGGCCAATACGGACTTTAATGGCTATTAAGGACTTTAATATCCATTACGGACTTAATGGCCGTTACGACCTTAAATGGCCATTACGTCCTCTAATGGCCGATACGGACTCTAATGGACATTACGGACTTTAATGTCCATTATGGTCTATAATGACCATTATGCCTTTTATGGTCATTATGGTATTTAATGGCAATCACGGCCATTAATGTCCAATACGGACTTTAATGGCCGTTACTGACTTTAATTGCCATTATGGACTTTAATGTCCATTACAGCCTTTATGGCTATTATGGTCTTTAATGGCCAATATGGACTTTAATGGCCGTTACGGACTTTAATTTCATTTACGGACTTTAATGACCATTTCGACATGTAATGGCTATTATGACCTTTATGGCCACTATAGCCTTTAATGGCCATTACGGCCTTTAATGGCCATTACGGCCTTTAATTGCCATTCTGGACTTTAATGGCCATGACGGCATTTATGGACATCATGGACTTTAATGGCCATTACGGCCTTTAATGTCCATTACGGTATTTAATACCCATTATGACCTGAATGTCCATTATGAACTTAAATATCCATTACGGACTTTAAAGGCCATCACGGACTTTAATGTCGATTATGGAATTAATGGCCATTATGACCTTTAAGGGCCAATATGGCTTTAATGGCCTGTATGGACTTAATGGCCATTACAAAATTTAATTTCCTTTATGGACTTTAATGGACATTATGAACTTTAAAGGCCATTACGAACTTTAATGTCGATTATGGAATTAATGGCCATTATGACCTTTAAGGGCCAATATGGCCTTTAATGGCCCGTATGGACTTAAGGGCCATTACGAAATTTAATTTCCTTTATGGACTTTAATGGACATTATGAACTTTAATGGCCATTACAGACTTTAATATCCATTACGGCCTTCATGGCCATTACGACCTTAAATGGGCATTACGAACTCTAATGGCCGATACGGACTCTAATGGACATTACGGACTTAATGTCTGTTATGGACTTTAATGGGCATTACGGCCATTAATTGCCATTATATCTTTAATGGCCAATATGGCCTTTAATGGCCCATATGAACTTTAATGGCCATTACGAAATTTAATTTTCTTTACGGACTTTAATGGACATTATGAACTTTAATGGCCATTAAGGCTTTTAATGTCCATTCGTCCTTTATTGTCCATTACGGACTTTAATGTCCATTAGGGCCTTTTTGGAAATTACGACCTTTAATGGCCACTACGGCATTAAATAACCATTATGGGCTTGAATGTCCACTACTTCATTAAATGGCCATTATGGAATTTAATGTCGATTATGGACTTCATGGCCATTACGGCCTTTAAGGCCAATATGGACTTTAATGTCCATTACGGTCTTTAATGGCCAGTACGGGCTTTAATGGACATTACGGCCTTTAAGGTCCATTACGGCCTTTATGAACATTACGACCTTTAATGGCCATTAAGAACTTCATTGCCATTGCAGCCTATAATGTCCATTACGGACGTTAATGTCCATTATGGATTTCAATGGCTATTACGGACTTAATGTCTATTATGGCCTTTAATGCCCATTGCGGATTTTATTGGCCATTACGGCCTTTAATTACAATTAAGGAGTTTAATGTCCATTACGGCCTATGAGGCCATTACGGACTTTAATTTCCATAACGAACTTTAATGAACATTACGATCTTTAATGGCCATTAAGACCTTTATGGCCATTACAACCTGTAATGTCCATTACGGACTTTTATGTCCATTACGGACTTTAATGGGTATTACGTACTTAATGTCTGTTACGGACTTTAATGGGCATTACGGCCTTTAATTGCCATTATGGCTTTAATGGCCATTATGGTCTTTAATGGCCAATATGTACTTTAATAGCCATTACGGACGTTAATTTCTATTACGGACTTTAATGACCATTTCGACATTTAAAGGCCATTATGACCTTTATCGCCACTACAGCCTTTAATAGACATTACGGCCTAATGGCCAATACGGACTTTAATATCCATTACGGGCTTAAAGGCCATTACGACCTTAAATGGCCATTACGTCTTCTAATGGCCGATTCGGACTCTAATGCACATTACGGACTTTAATGTCCATTATGGACTTTAATGACCATTTTGACTTTAATATCATTATGGTAATTAATGGCAATTACGGCCATTAATGGCCAATACGGACTTTAATGGCCGTTACTGACTTTAATTGCCTGTATGGACTTTAATGTCCATTACGGCCTTTATGGCTATTATGGCCATTAATGGCCAATATGGACTGTAATGGCCGTTACGGACTTTAATTTCCTTTACGGACTTTAATGACCATTTCGACATGTAATGGCCATTATGACCTTTATGGCCACTATAAACTTTAATGGCCATTACGGCCTTTAATGGCCATTACGGCCTTTAATTGCCATTATGGACTTTAATAGCCATGACGGCATTTATGGGCATTATGGCCTTTAATGGCCAATACGGCCTTTAATGTCCATTACGGTATTTAATATCCATTACGGACTGAATGTCCATTACGAACTTAAATATCCATTATGGCCTTTAAAGGCCATTACGGACGTTAATGTCCATTACGGACATTATGTCCATTACAGACTTTAATGTCCATTTTGCCCTTTAATGGCCATTATGGAGTTTGAAGACCAATATGCCTTTAATGTTCATTACGGCATTTAATGGCCATTATGAACATTAATGGCCATCATGGTCTTTAATGGTCATTACAGCATTTAATGTCCCTTAAGGCCTTTATTGTCCATTATGGACTTTAATGTCAATTACTGCCTTTATGGAAATTACAATCTTTAATGGCCATTATGGCATTTAATGGCCATTACGGACTTTAATGTCAATTATGGACTTAATGGCCATTACGGCATTTATTGGACATTTCGGAAGTTATTTTCCATTTCGGACGTAAATGTCCATTTCAGCCTTTATACGCCATTACAGACATTAATGGACATTACGGACATTATAGCCATTATGGCATTTAGTGTTCCTTACTGATTTTTATGTCCATTACAGACTTTAAAAGCCATTACGGAGTTAATGTCCATTACGGCCTTTAATGGGCATTACATTCTTTAATGCCCATTACGGCCTTTATTGCCATTATGGCCTTTAATAGCAATTATGGCCAATATGGCCATTACTGACTTTAATGACCATTAAGGTATTTAATGGCCAATACGGATTTTAATTTCCATTACGGACTTTAATGACCATTATGACCTTTATGGCCATTACAGCCTTAAATGGCCATTACGGCCTTTAAAGGCCATTACGGACTTTAATATCCATTATGGCCTTAATGGCCATTACGACCTTAAATGGCCATTACAATTTCTAATGGCCAATACGGACTCTAATGTACATTACGGACTTTAATATCCATTATGGCCATTAATGTCCATTATTCCTTTTATGTTCATTATGGCAATTAGTGGCAATTACAGACATTAATGGCCAATACGGACTTTAATGGCCATTACTGACTTTAATTTCCATTATGGACATTAATGGCCATTACGGCCTTTATGGCTATTACGGCTTTTAATGGCCAATACTGAATTTAATGTCCATTACGGCCTTTATTGTCCTTCACGGACGTTAATGTCCATCAAGGCATTTATGGAAATTACGAACTTTAATGGTCATTGAGGCATCAAATGGCCATTACGGGATTGAATGTCCACAAAGGCATAAAATGACCATTATGGAATTTAATGTCGATTATGGACTTCATGGCCATTACGGCCTTTAAGGCCATTACGGACGTTAATGTCCATTACGGCCTTTAATGGCCAGTACGGGCTTTAATGGACATTACGGACTTTAATGTCCATTACGGCCTTTATTAACATTATGACCTTTAATGGCCATTAAGACCTTCATTGCCATTGGAGACTATAATGTCCATTACGGACGTTAATGTCCATTATGGACTTTAATGGCCATTACGGACTTAATGTCTATTATGGCCTTTAATGCCCATTGCGGATTTTAATGGCCATTACGGCCTTTAATTACCATTAAGGTGTTTAATGGCCATTACGGCCTTTGAGGCCATTACGGAGTTTAATTTCCATAACGGACTTTAATGAACATTACGATCTTTAATGGCCATTAAGACCTTTATGGCCATTACAGCCTATAATGTCCATTACGGACTTTAATGGTCATTACGGACTTTTATGTCCATTACGGACTTTAATGGCCATTACGTACTTAATGTCTGTTACGGACTTTAATGGGCATTACGGCCTTTAATTGCCATTATGTCTTTAATGGCCATTATGGTCTTTAATGGCCAATATGGACTTTAATAGCCATTACGGACTTTAATTTCCATTATGGGCTTTAATGACCATTTCGACATTTCATGGCCATTATGACCTTTATCGCCACTACAGCCTTTAATAGACATTACGGCCTTTATGGCCAATACGGACTTTAAATGCCATTGCGGACTTTAATGTCCATTACGGCCTTTATGGCTGTTAAGGACTTTAATGGCCAATACGGACTTTAATGGCCATTACGGACTTCAATATCCATTACGGATAATGGCCATTACGAACTTATATGGCCATTACGTCCTCTAATGGCCGATACGGACTCTAATGGACATTACGGACTTTAATGTCCATTACAGTCTTTAATGGCCATTACGTACTTAATGTCTGTTATGGACTTTATTGGGCATTACGGACTTTAATTGCCATTATGGCTTTAATGGCCATTATGGTCTTTAATGGCCAATATGGACTTTAATAGCCATTACGGACATTAATTTCGATTACGGACTTTAATGACCATTTCGACATTTAATGGCCATTATGACCTTTATCGGCACTACAGCCTTTAATAGACATTACGGCCTTTATGGCCAATACGGACTTTAATTGCCATTGCGGACTTTAATGTCCATTAGGGCCTTTATGTCTATTAAGGCCTTTAATGGCCAATACGGACTTTAATGGCTATTAAGGACTTTAATATCCATTACGGACTTAATGGCCGTTACGACCTTAAATGGCCATTACGTCCTCTAATGGCCGATACGGACTCTAATGGACATTACGGACTTTAATGTCCATTATGGTCTATAATGACCATTATGCCTTTTATGGTCATTATGGTATTTAATGGCAATCACGGCCATTAATGTCCAATACGGACTTTAATGGCCGTTACTGACTTTAATTGCCATTATGGACTTTAATGTCCATTACAGCCTTTATGGCTATTATGGTCTTTAATGGCCAATATGGACTTTAATGGCCGTTACGGACTTTAATTTCATTTACGGACTTTAATGACCATTTCGACATGTAATGGCTATTATGACCTTTATGGCCACTATAGCCTTTAATGGCCATTACGGCCTTTAATGGCCATTACGGCCTTTAATTGCCATTCTGGACTTTAATGGCCATGACGGCATTTATGGACATCATGGACTTTAATGGCCATTACGGCCTTTAATGTCCATTACGGTATTTAATACCCATTATGACCTGAATGTCCATTATGAACTTAAATATCCATTACGGACTTTAAAGGCCATCACGGACTTTAATGTCGATTATGGAATTAATGGCCATTATGACCTTTAAGGGCCAATATGGCTTTAATGGCCTGTATGGACTTAATGGCCATTACAAAATTTAATTTCCTTTATGGACTTTAATGGACATTATGAACTTTAAAGGCCATTACGAACTTTAATGTCGATTATGGAATTAATGGCCATTATGACCTTTAAGGGCCAATATGGCCTTTAATGGCCCGTATGGACTTAAGGGCCATTACGAAATTTAATTTCCTTTATGGACTTTAATGGACATTATGAACTTTAATGGCCATTACAGACTTTAATATCCATTACGGCCTTCATGGCCATTACGACCTTAAATGGGCATTACGAACTCTAATGGCCGATACGGACTCTAATGGACATTACGGACTTAATGTCTGTTATGGACTTTAATGGGCATTACGGCCATTAATTGCCATTATATCTTTAATGGCCAATATGGCCTTTAATGGCCCATATGAACTTTAATGGCCATTACGAAATTTAATTTTCTTTACGGACTTTAATGGACATTATGAACTTTAATGGCCATTAAGGCTTTTAATGTCCATTCGGCCTTTATTGTCCATTACGGACTTTAATGTCCATTAGGGCCTTTTTGGAAATTACGACCTTTAATGGCCACTACGGCATTAAATAACCATTATGGGCTTGAATGTCCACTACTTCATTAAATGGCCATTATGGAATTTAATGTCGATTATGGACTTCATGGCCATTACGGCCTTTAAGGCCAATATGGACTTTAATGTCCATTACGGTCTTTAATGGCCAGTACGGGCTTTAATGGACATTACGGCCTTTAAGGTCCATTACGGCCTTTATGAACATTACGACCTTTAATGGCCATTAAGAACTTCATTGCCATTGCAGCCTATAATGTCCATTACGGACGTTAATGTCCATTATGGATTTCAATGGCTATTACGGACTTAATGTCTATTATGGCCTTTAATGCCCATTGCGGATTTTATTGGCCATTACGGCCTTTAATTACAATTAAGGAGTTTAATGTCCATTACGGCCTATGAGGCCATTACGGACTTTAATTTCCATAACGAACTTTAATGAACATTACGATCTTTAATGGCCATTAAGACCTTTATGGCCATTACAACCTGTAATGTCCATTACGGACTTTTATGTCCATTACGGACTTTAATGGGTATTACGTACTTAATGTCTGTTACGGACTTTAATGGGCATTACGGCCTTTAATTGCCATTATGGCTTTAATGGCCATTATGGTCTTTAATGGCCAATATGTACTTTAATAGCCATTACGGACGTTAATTTCTATTACGGACTTTAATGACCATTTCGACATTTAAAGGCCATTATGACCTTTATCGCCACTACAGCCTTTAATAGACATTACGGCCTAATGGCCAATACGGACTTTAATATCCATTACGGGCTTAAAGGCCATTACGACCTTAAATGGCCATTACGTCTTCTAATGGCCGATTCGGACTCTAATGCACATTACGGACTTTAATGTCCATTATGGACTTTAATGACCATTTTGACTTTAATATCATTATGGTAATTAATGGCAATTACGGCCATTAATGGCCAATACGGACTTTAATGGCCGTTACTGACTTTAATTGCCTGTATGGACTTTAATGTCCATTACGGCCTTTATGGCTATTATGGCCATTAATGGCCAATATGGACTGTAATGGCCGTTACGGACTTTAATTTCCTTTACGGACTTTAATGACCATTTCGACATGTAATGGCCATTATGACCTTTATGGCCACTATAAACTTTAATGGCCATTACGGCCTTTAATGGCCATTACGGCCTTTAATTGCCATTATGGACTTTAATAGCCATGACGGCATTTATGGGCATTATGGCCTTTAATGGCCAATACGGCCTTTAATGTCCATTACGGTATTTAATATCCATTACGGACTGAATGTCCATTACGAACTTAAATATCCATTATGGCCTTTAAAGGCCATTACGGACGTTAATGTCCATTACGGACATTATGTCCATTACAGACTTTAATGTCCATTTTGCCCTTTAATGGCCATTATGGAGTTTGAAGACCAATATGCCTTTAATGTTCATTACGGCATTTAATGGCCATTATGAACATTAATGGCCATCACGGTCTTTAATGGTCATTACAGCATTTAATGTCCCTTAAGGCCTTTATTGTCCATTATGGACTTTAATGTCAATTACTGCCTTTATGGAAATTACAATCTTTAATGGCCATTATGGCATTTAATGGCCATTACGGACTTTAATGTCAATTATGGACTTAATGGCCATTACGGCATTTATTGGACATTTCGGAAGTTATTTTCCATTTCGGACGTAAATGTCCATTTCAGCCTTTATACGCCATTACAGACATTAATGGACATTACGGACATTATAGCCATTATGGCATTTAGTGTTCCTTACTGATTTTTATGTCCATTACAGACTTTAAAAGCCATTACGGAGTTAATGTCCATTACGGCCTTTAATGGGCATTACATTCTTTAATGCCCATTACGGCCTTTATTGCCATTATGGCCTTTAATAGCAATTATGGCCAATATGGCCATTACTGACTTTAATGACCATTAAGGTATTTAATGGCCAATACGGATTTTAATTTCCATTACGGACTTTAATGACCATTATGACCTTTATGGCCATTACAGCCTTAAATGGCCATTACGGCCTTTAAAGGCCATTACGGACTTTAATATCCATTATGGCCTTAATGGCCATTACGACCTTAAATGGCCATTACAATTTCTAATGGCCAATACGGACTCTAATGTACATTACGGACTTTAATATCCATTATGGCCATTAATGTCCATTATTCCTTTTATGTTCATTATGGCAATTAGTGGCAATTACAGACATTAATGGCCAATACGGACTTTAATGGCCATTACTGACTTTAATTTCCATTATGGACATTAATGGCCATTACGGCCTTTATGGCTATTACGGCTTTTAATGGCCAATACTGAATTTAATGTCCATTACGGCCTTTATTGTCCTTCACGGACGTTAATGTCCATCAAGGCATTTATGGAAATTACGAACTTTAATGGTCATTGAGGCATCAAATGGCCATTACGGGATTGAATGTCCACAAAGGCATAAAATGACCATTATGGAATTTAATGTCGATTATGGACTTCATGGCCATTACGGCCTTTAAGGCCATTACGGACGTTAATGTCCATTACGGCCTTTAATGGCCAGTACGGGCTTTAATGGACATTACGGACTTTAATGTCCATTACGGCCTTTATTAACATTACGACCTTTAATGGCCATTAAGACCTTCATTGCCATTGGAGACTATAATGTCCATTACGGACGTTAATGTCCATTATGGACTTTAATGGCCATTACGGACTTAATGTCTATTATGGCCTTTAATGCCCATTGCGGATTTTAATGGCCATTACGGCCTTTAATTACCATTAAGGTGTTTAATGGCCATTACGGCCTTTGAGGCCATTACGGAGTTTAATTTCCATAACGGACTTTAATGAACATTACGATCTTTAATGGCCATTAAGACCTTTATGGCCATTACAGCCTATAATGTCCATTACGGACTTTAATGGTCATTACGGACTTTTATGTCCATTACGGACTTTAATGGCCATTACGTACTTAATGTCTGTTACGGACTTTAATGGGCATTACGGCCTTTAATTGCCATTATGGCTTTAATGGCCATTATGGTCTTTAATGGCCAATATGGACTTTAATAGCCATTACGGACTTTAATTTCCATTATGGGCTTTAATGACCATTTCGACATTTCATGGCCATTATGACCTTTATCGCCACTACAGCCTTTAATAGACATTACGGCCTTTATGGCCAATACGGACTTTAAATGCCATTGCGGACTTTAATGTCCATTACGGCCTTTATGGCTGTTAAGGACTTTAATGGCCAATACGGACTTTAATGGCCATTACGGACTTCAATATCCATTACGGATAATGGCCATTACGAACTTATATGGCCATTACGTCCTCTAATGGCCGATACGGACTCTAATGGACATTACGGACTTTAATGTCCATTATGGTCTATAATGACCATTATGCCTTTTATGGTCATTATGGTATTTAATGGCAATCACGGCCATTAATGTCCAATACGGACTTTAATGGCCGTTACTGACTTTAATTGCCATTATGGACTTTAATGTCCATTACAGCCTTTATGGCTATTATGGTCTTTAATGGCCAATATGGACTTTAATGGCCGTTACGGACTTTAATTTCATTTACGGACTTTAATGACCATTTCGACATGTAATGGCTATTATGACCTTTATGGCCACTATAGCCTTTAATGGCCATTACGGCCTTTAATGGCCATTACGGCCTTTAATTGCCATTCTGGACTTTAATGGCCATGACGGCATTTATGGACATCATGGACTTTAATGGCCATTACGGCCTTTAATGTCCATTACGGTATTTAATACCCATTATGACCTGAATATCCATTATGAACTTAAATATCCATTACGGACTTTAAAGGCCATCACGGACTTTAATGTCGATTATGGAATTAATGGCCATTATGACCTTTAAGGGCCAATATGGCTTTAATGGCCTGTATGGACTTAATGGCCATTACAAAATTTAATTTCCTTTATGGACTTTAATGGACATTATGAACTTTAAAGGCCATTACGGACTTTAATGTCGATTATGGAATTAATGGCCATTATGACCTTTAAGGGCCAATATGGCCTTTAATGGCCCGTATGGACTTAAGGGCCATTACGAAATTTAATTTCCTTTATGGACTTTAATGGACATTATGAACTTTAATGGCCATTACAGACTTTAATATCCATTACGGCCTTCATGGCCATTACGACCTTAAATGGGCATTACGAACTCTAATGGCCGATACGGACTCTAATGGACATTACGGACTTAATGTCTGTTATGGACTTTAATGGGCATTACGGCCATTAATTGCCATTATATCTTTAATGGCCAATATGGCCTTTAATGGCCCATATGAACTTTAATGGCCATTACGAAATTTAATTTTCTTTACGGACTTTAATGGACATTATGAACTTTAATGGCCATTAAGGCTTTTAATGTCCATTCGGCCTTTATTGTCCATTACGGACTTTAATGTCCATTAGGGCCTTTTTGGAAATTACGACCTTTAATGGCCACTACGGCATTAAATAACCATTATGGGCTTGAATGTCCACTACTTCATTAAATGGCCATTATGGAATTTAATGTCGATTATGGACTTCATGGCCATTACGGCCTTTAAGGCCAATATGGACTTTAATGTCCATTACGGTCTTTAATGGCCAGTACGGGCTTTAATGGACATTACGGCCTTTAAGGTCCATTACGGCCTTTATGAACATTACGACCTTTAATGGCCATTAAGAACTTCATTGCCATTGCAGCCTATAATGTCCATTACGGACGTTAATGTCCATTATGGATTTCAATGGCTATTACGGACTTAATGTCTATTATGGCCTTTAATGCCCATTGCGGATTTTATTGGCCATTACGGCCTTTAATTACAATTAAGGAGTTTAATGTCCATTACGGCCTATGAGGCCATTACGGACTTTAATTTCCATAACGAACTTTAATGAACATTACGATCTTTAATGGCCATTAAGACCTTTATGGCCATTACAACCTGTAATGTCCATTACGGACTTTTATGTCCATTACGGACTTTAATGGGTATTACGTACTTAATGTCTGTTACGGACTTTAATGGGCATTACGGCCTTTAATTGCCATTATGGCTTTAATGGCCATTATGGTCTTTAATGGCCAATATGTACTTTAATAGCCATTACGGACGTTAATTTCTATTACGGACTTTAATGACCATTTCGACATTTAAAGGCCATTATGACCTTTATCGCCACTACAGCCTTTAATAGACATTACGGCCTAATGGCCAATACGGACTTTAATATCCATTACGGGCTTAAAGGCCATTACGACCTTAAATGGCCATTACGTCTTCTAATGGCCGATTCGGACTCTAATGCACATTACGGACTTTAATGTCCATTATGGACTTTAATGACCATTTTGACTTTAATATCATTATGGTAATTAATGGCAATTACGGCCATTAATGGCCAATACGGACTTTAATGGCCGTTACTGACTTTAATTGCCTGTATGGACTTTAATGTCCATTACGGCCTTTATGGCTATTATGGCCATTAATGGCCAATATGGACTGTAATGGCCGTTACGGACTTTAATTTCCTTTACGGACTTTAATGACCATTTCGACATGTAATGGCCATTATGACCTTTATGGCCACTATAAACTTTAATGGCCATTACGGCCTTTAATGGCCATTACGGCCTTTAATTGCCATTATGGACTTTAATAGCCATGACGGCATTTATGGGCATTATGGCCTTTAATGGCCAATACGGCCTTTAATGTCCATTACGGTATTTAATATCCATTACGGACTGAATGTCCATTACGAACTTAAATATCCATTATGGCCTTTAAAGGCCATTACGGACGTTAATGTCCATTACGGACATTATGTCCATTACAGACTTTAATGTCCATTTTGCCCTTTAATGGCCATTATGGAGTTTGAATACCAATATGCCTTTAATGTTCATTACGGCATTTAATGGCCATTATGAACATTAATGGCCATCATGGTCTTTAATGGTCATTACAGCATTTAATGTCCCTTAAGGCCTTTATTGTCCATTATGGACTTTAATGTCAATTACTGCCTTTATGGAAATTACAATCTTTAATGGCCATTATGGCATTTAATGGCCATTACGGACTTTAATGTCAATTATGGACTTAATGGCCATTACGGCATTTATTGGACATTTCGGAAGTTATTTTCCATTTCAGACGTAAATGTCCATTTTAGCCTTTATACGCCATTACAGACATTAATGGACATTACGGACATTATAGCCATTATGGCATTTAGTGTTCCTTACTGATTTTTATGTCCATTACAGACTTTAAAAGCCATTACGGAGTTAATGTCCATTACGGCCTTTAATGGGCATTACATTCTTTAATGCCCATTACGGCCTTTATTGCCATTATGGCCTTTAATAGCAATTATGGCCAATATGGCCATTACTGACTTTAATGACCATTAAGGTATTTAATGGCCAATACGGATTTTAATTTCCATTACGGACTTTAATGACCATTATGACCTTTATGGCCATTACAGCCTTAAATGGCCATTACGGCCTTTAAAGGCCATTACGGACTTTAATATCCATTATGGCCTTAATGGCCATTACGACCTTAAATGGCCATTACAATTTCTAATGGCCAATACGGACTCTAATGTACATTACGGACTTTAATATCCATTATGGCCATTAATGTCCATTATTCCTTTTATGTTCATTATGGCAATTAGTGGCAATTACAGACATTAATGGCCAATACGGACTTTAATGGCCATTACTGACTTTAATTTCCATTATGGACATTAATGGCCATTACGGCCTTTATGGCTATTACGGCTTTTAATGGCCAATACTGAATTTAATGTCCATTACGGCCTTTATTGTCCTTCACGGACGTTAATGTCCATCAAGGCATTTATGGAAATTACGAACTTTAATGGTCATTGAGGCATCAAATGGCCATTACGGGATTGAATGTCCACAGAGGCATAAAATGACCATTATGGAATTTAATGTCGATTATGGACTTCATGGCCATTATCTGGCCTTTAAGGCCATTACGGACGTTAATGTCCATTACGGCCTTTAATGGCCAGTACGGGCTTTAATGGACATTACGGACTTTAATGTCCATTACGGCCTTTATTAACATTATGACCTTTAATGGCCATTAAGACCTTCATTGCCATTGGAGACTATAATGTCCATTACGGACGTTAATGTCCATTATGGACTTTAATGGCCATTACGGACTTAATGTCTATTATGGCCTTTAATGCCCATTGCGGATTTTAATGGCCATTACGGCCTTTAATTACCATTAAGGTGTTTAATGGCCATTACGGCCTTTGAGGCCATTACGGAGTTTAATTTCCATAACGGACTTTAATGAACATTACGATCTTTAATGGCCATTAAGACCTTTATGGCCATTACAGCCTATAATGTCCATTACGGACTTTAATGGTCATTACGGACTTTTATGTCCATTACGGACTTTAATGGCCATTACGTACTTAATGTCTGTTACGGACTTTAATGGGCATTACGGCCTTTAATTGCCATTATGTCTTTAATGGCCATTATGGTCTTTAATGGCCAATATGGACTTTAATAGCCATTACGGACTTTAATTTCCATTATGGGCTTTAATGACCATTTCGACATTTCATGGCCATTATGACCTTTATCGCCACTACAGCCTTTAATAGACATTACGGCCTTTATGGCCAATACGGACTTTAAATGCCATTTCGGACTTTAATGTCCATTACGGCCTTTATGGCTGTTAAGGACTTTAATGGCCAATACGGACTTTAATGGCCATTACGGACTTCAATATCCATTACGGATAATGGCCATTATGAACTTATATGGCCATTACGTCCTCTAATGGCCGATACGGACTCTAATGGACATTACGGACTTTAATGTCCATTACAGTCTTTAATGGCCATTACGTACTTAATGTCTGTTATGGACTTTATTGGGCATTACGGACTTTAATTGCCATTATGGCTTTAATGGCCATTATGGTCTTTAATGGCCAATATGGACTTTAATAGCCATTACGGACATTAATTTCGATTACGGACTTTAATGACCATTTCGACATTTAATGGCCATTATGACCTTTATCGGCACTACAGCCTTTAATAGACATTACGGCCTTTATGGCCAATACGGACTTTAATTGCCATTGCGGACTTTAATGTCCATTAGGGCCTTTATGTCTATTAAGGCCTTTAATGGCCAATACGGACTTTAATGGCTATTAAGGACTTTAATATCCATTACGGACTTAATGGCCGTTACGACCTTAAATGGCCATTACGTCCTCTAATGGCCATTACGGACTTTAATGTCCATTATGGTCTATAATGACCATTATGCCTTTTATGGTCATTATGGTATTTAATGGCAATCACGGCCATTAATGTCCAATACGGACTTTAATGGCCGTTACTGACTTTAATTGCCATTATGGACTTTAATGTCCATTACAGCCTTTATGGCTATTATGGTCTTTAATGGCCAATATGGACTTTAATGGCCGTTACAGACTTTAATTTCATTTATGGACTTTAATGACCATTTCGACATGTAATGGCTATTATGACCTTTATGGCCACTATAGCCTTTAATGGCCATTACGGCCTTTAATGGCCATTACGGCCTTTAATTGCCATTCTGGACTTTAATGGCCATGACGGCATTTATGGACATCATGGACTTTAATGGCCATTACGGCCTTTAATGTCCATTACGGTATTTAATACCCATTATGACCTGAATGTCCATTATGAACTTAAATATCCATTACGGACTTTAAAGGCCATCACGGACTTTAATGTCGATTATGGAATTAATGGCCATTATGACCTTTAAGGGCCAATATGGCTTTAATGGCCTGTATGGACTTAATGGCCATTACAAAATTTAATTTCCTTTATGGACTTTAATGGACATTATGAACTTTAAAGGCCATTACGGACTTTAATGTCGATTATGGAATTAATGGCCATTATGACCTTTAAGGGCCAATATGGCCTTTAATGGCCCGTATGGACTTAAGGGCCATTACGAAATTTAATTTCCTTTATGGACTTTAATGGACATTATGAACTTTAATGGCCATTACAGACTTTAATATCCATTACGGCCTTCATGGCCATTACGACCTTAAATGGGCATTACGAACTCTAATGGCCGATACGGACTCTAATGGACATTACGGACTTAATGTCTGTTATGGACTTTAATGGGCATTACGGCCATTAATTGCCATTATATCTTTAATGGCCAATATGGCCTTTAATGGCCCATATGAACTTTAATGGCCATTACGAAATTTAATTTTCTTTACGGACTTTAATGGACATTATGAACTTTAATGGCCATTAAGGCTTTTAATGTCCATTCGGCCTTTATTGTCCATTACGGACTTTAATGTCCATTAGGGCCTTTTTGGAAATTACGACCTTTAATGGCCACTACGGCATTAAATAACCATTATGGGCTTGAATGTCCACTACTTCATTAAATGGCCATTATGGAATTTAATGTCGATTATGTACTTCATGGCCATTACGGCCTTTAAGGCCAATATGGACTTTAATGTCCATTACGGTCTTTAATGGCCAGTACGGGCTTTAATGGACATTACGGCCTTTAAGGTCCATTACGGCCTTTATGAACATTACGACCTTTAATGGCCATTAAGAACTTCATTGCCATTGCAGCCTATAATGTCCATTACGGACGTTAATGTCCATTATGGATTTCAATGGCTATTACGGACTTAATGTCTATTATGGCCTTTAATGCCCATTGCGGATTTTATTGGCCATTACGGCCTTTAATTACAATTAAGGAGTTTAATGTCCATTACGGCCTATGAGGCCATTACGGACTTTAATTTCCATAACGAACTTTAATGAACATTACGATCTTTAATGGCCATTAAGACCTTTATGGCCATTACAACCTGTAATGTCCATTACGGACTTTTATGTCCATTACGGACTTTAATGGGTATTACGTACTTAATGTCTGTTACGGACTTTAATGGGCATTACGGCCTTTAATTGCCATTATGGCTTTAATGGCCATTATGGTCTTTAATGGCCAATATGTACTTTAATAGCCATTACGGACGTTAATTTCTATTACGGACTTTAATGACCATTTCGACATTTAAAGGCCATTATGACCTTTATCGCCACTACAGCCTTTAATAGACATTACGGCCTAATGGCCAATACGGACTTTAATATCCATTACGGGCTTAAAGGCCATTACGACCTTAAATGGCCATTACGTCTTCTAATGGCCGATTCGGACTCTAATGCACATTACGGACTTTAATGTCCATTATGGACTTTAATGACCATTTTGACTTTAATATCATTATGGTAATTAATGGCAATTACGGCCATTAATGGCCAATACGGACTTTAATGGCCGTTACTGACTTTAATTGCCTGTATGGACTTTAATGTCCATTACGGCCTTTATGGCTATTATGGCCATTAATGGCCAATATGGACTGTAATGGCCGTTACGGACTTTAATTTCCTTTACGGACTTTAATGACCATTTCGACATGTAATGGCCATTATGACCTTTATGGCCACTATAAACTTTAATGGCCATTACGGCCTTTAATGGCCATTACGGCCTTTAATTGCCATTATGGACTTTAATAGCCATGACGGCATTTATGGGCATTATGGCCTTTAATGGCCAATATGGGCTTTAATGTCCATTACGGTATTTAATATCCATTACGGACTGAATGTCCATTACGAACTTAAATATCCATTATGGCCTTTAAAGGCCATTACGGACGTTAATGTCCATTACGGACATTATGTCCATTACAGACTTTAATGTCCATTTTGCCCTTTAATGGCCATTATGGAGTTTGAATACCAATATGCCTTTAATGTTCATTACGGCATTTAATGGCCATTATGAACATTAATGGCCATCATGGTCTTTAATGGTCATTACAGCATTTAATGTCCCTTAAGGCCTTTATTGTCCATTATGGACTTTAATGTCAATTACTGCCTTTATGGAAATTACAATCTTTAATGGCCATTATGGCATTTAATGGCCATTACGGACTTTAATGTCAATTATGGACTTAATGGCCATTACGGCATTTATTGGACATTTCGGAAGTTATTTTCCATTTCGGACGTAAATGTCCATTTTAGCCTTTATACGCCATTACAGACATTAATGGACATTACGGACATTATAGCCATTATGGCATTTAGTGTTCCTTACTGATTTTTATGTCCATTACAGACTTTAAAAGCCATTACGGAGTTAATGTCCATTACGGCCTTTAATGGGCATTACATTCTTTAATGCCCATTACGGCCTTTATTGCCATTATGGCCTTTAATAGCAATTATGGCCAATATGGCCATTACTGACTTTAATGACCATTAAGGTATTTAATGGCCAATACGGATTTTAATTTCCATTACGGACTTTAATGACCATTATGACCTTTATGGCCATTACAGCCTTAAATGGCCATTACGGCCTTTAAAGGCCATTACGGACTTTAATATCCATTATGGCCTTAATGGCCATTACGACCTTAAATGGCCATTACAATTTCTAATGGCCAATACGGACTCTAATGTACATTACGGACTTTAATATCCATTATGGCCATTAATGTCCATTATTCCTTTTATGTTCATTATGGCAATTAGTGGCAATTACAGACATTAATGGCCAATACGGACTTTAATGGCCATTACTGACTTTAATTTCCATTATGGACATTAATGGCCATTACGGCCTTTATGGCTATTACGGCTTTTAATGGCCAATACTGAATTTAATGTCCATTACGGCCTTTATTGTCCTTCACGGACGTTAATGTCCATCAAGGCATTTATGGAAATTACGAACTTTAATGGTCATTGAGGCATCAAATGGCCATTACGGGATTGAATGTCCACAAAGGCATAAAATGACCATTATGGAATTTAATGTCGATTATGGACTTCATGGCCATTACGGCCTTTAAGGCCATTACGGACGTTAATGTCCATTACGGCCTTTAATGGCCAGTACGGGCTTTAATGGACATTACGGACTTTAATGTCCATTACGGCCTTTATTAACATTATGACCTTTAATGGCCATTAAGACCTTCATTGCCATTGGAGACTATAATGTCCATTACGGACGTTAATGTCCATTATGGACTTTAATGGCCATTACGGACTTAATGTCTATTATGGCCTTTAATGCCCATTGCGGATTTTAATGGCCATTACGGCCTTTAATTACCATTAAGGTGTTTAATGGCCATTACGGCCTTTGAGGCCATTACGGAGTTTAATTTCCATAACGGACTTTAATGAACATTACGATCTTTAATGGCCATTAAGACCTTTATGGCCATTACAGCCTATAATGTCCATTACGGACTTTAATGGTCATTACGGACTTTTATGTCCATTACGGACTTTAATGGCCATTACGTACTTAATGTCTGTTACGGACTTTAATGGGCATTACGGCCTTTAATTGCCATTATGTCTTTAATGGCCATTATGGTCTTTAATGGCCAATATGGACTTTAATAGCCATTACGGACTTTAATTTCCATTATGGGCTTTAATGACCATTTCGACATTTCATGGCCATTATGACCTTTATCGCCACTACAGCCTTTAATAGACATTACGGCCTTTATGGCCAATACGGACTTTAAATGCCATTGCGGACTTTAATGTCCATTACGGCCTTTATGGCTGTTAAGGACTTTAATGGCCAATACGGACTTTAATGGCCATTACGGACTTCAATATCCATTACGGATAATGGCCATTACGAACTTATATGGCCATTACGTCCTCTAAGGCTGGCCGGTACGGACTCTAATGGACATTACGGACTTTAATGTCCATTACAGTCTTTAATGGCCATTATGTACTTAATGTCTGTTATGGACTTTATTGGGCATTACGGACTTTAATTGCCATTATGGCTTTAATGGCCATTATGGTCTTTAATGGCCAATATGGACTTTAATAGCCATTACGGACATTAATTTCGATTACGGACTTTAATGACCATTTTGACATTTAATGGCCATTATGACCTTTATCGGCACTACAGCCTTTAATAGACATTACGGCCTTTATGGCCAATACGGACTTTAATTGCCATTGCGGACTTTAATGTCCATTAGGGCCTTTATGTCTATTAAGGCCTTTAATGGCCAATACGGACTTTAATGGCTATTAAGGACTTTAATATCCATTACGGACTTAATGGCCGTTACGACCTTAAATGGCCATTACGTCCTCTAATGGCCGATACGGACTCTAATGGACATTACGGACTTTAATGTCCATTATGGTCTATAATGACCATTATGCCTTTTATGGTCATTATGGTATTTAATGGCAATCACGGCCATTAATGTCCAATACGGACTTTAATGGCCGTTACTGACTTTAATTGCCATTATGGACTTTAATGTCCATTACAGCCTTTATGGCTATTATGGTCTTTAATGGCCAATATGGACTTTAATGGCCGTTACGGACTTTAATTTCATTTACGGACTTTAATGACCATTTCGACATGTAATGGCTATTATGACCTTTATGGCCACTATAGCCTTTAATGGCCATTACGGCCTTTAATGGCCATTACGGCCTTTAATTGCCATTCTGGACTTTAATGGCCATGACGGCATTTATGGACATCATGGACTTTAATGGCCAATACGGCCTTTAATGTCCATTACGGCCTTTAATGTCCATTACGGTATTTAATACCCATTATGACCTGAATGTCCATTATGAACTTAAATATCCATTACGGACTTTAAAGGCCATCACGGACTTTAATGTCGATTATGGAATTAATGGCCATTATGACCTTTAAGGGCCAATATGGCTTTAATGGCCTGTATGGACTTAATGGCCATTACAAAATTTAATTTCCTTTATGGACTTTAATGGACATTATGAACTTTAAAGGCCATTACGGACTTTAATGTCGATTATGGAATTAATGGCCATTATGACCTTTAAGGGCCAATATGGCCTTTAATGGCCCGTATGGACTTAAGGGCCATTACGAAATTTAATTTCCTTTATGGACTTTAATGGACATTATGAACTTTAATGGCCATTACAGACTTTAATATCCATTACGGCCTTCATGGCCATTACGACCTTAAATGGGCATTACGAACTCTAATGGCCGATACGGACTCTAATGGACATTACGGACTTAATGTCTGTTATGGACTTTAATGGGCATTACGGCCATTAATTGCCATTATATCTTTAATGGCCAATATGGCCTTTAATGGCCCATATGAACTTTAATGGCCATTACGAAATTTAATTTTCTTTACGGACTTTAATGGACATTATGAACTTTAATGGCCATTAAGGCTTTTAATGTCCATTCGGCCTTTATTGTCCATTACGGACTTTAATGTCCATTAGGGCCTTTTTGGAAATTATGACCTTTAATGGCCACTACGGCATTAAATAACCATTATGGGCTTGAATGTCCACTACTTCATTAAATGGCCATTATGGAATTTAATGTCGATTATGGACTTCATGGCCATTACGGCCTTTAAGGCCAATATGGACTTTAATGTCCATTACGGTCTTTAATGGCCAGTACGGGCTGTAATGGACATTACGGCCTTTAAGGTCCATTACGGCCTTTATGAACATTACGACCTTTAATGGCCATTAAGAACTTCATTGCCATTGCAGCCTATAATGTCCATTACGGACGTTAATGTCCATTATGGATTTCAATGGCTATTACGGACTTAATGTCTATTATGGCCTTTAATGCCCATTGCGGATTTTAATGGCCATTACGGCCTTTAATTACAATTAAGGAGTTTAATGTCCATTACGGCCTATGAGGCCATTACGGACTTTAATTTCCATAACGAACTTTAATGAACATTACGATCTTTAATGGCCATTAAGACCTTTATGGCCATTACAACCTGTAATGTCCATTACGGACTTTTATGTCCATTACGGACTTTAATGGGTATTACGTACTTAATGTCTGTTACGGACTTTAATGGGCATTACGGCCTTTAATTGCCATTATAGCTTTAATGGCCATTATGGTTTTTAATGGCCAATATGTACTTTAATAGCCATTACGGACGTTAATTTCTATTACGGACTTTAATGACCATTTCGACATTTAAAGGCCATTATGACCTTTATCGCCACTACAGCCTTTAATAGACATTACGGCCTAATGGCCAATACGGACTTTAATATCCATTACGGGCTTAAAGGCCATTACGACCTTAAATGGCCATTACGTCTTCTAATGGCCGATTCGGACTCTAATGCACATTACGGACTTTAATGTCCATTATGGACTTTAATGACCATTTTGACTTTAATATCATTATGGTAATTAATGGCAATTACGGCCATTAATGGCCAATACGGACTTTAATGGCCGTTACTGACTTTAATTGCCTGTATGGACTTTAATGTCCATTACGGCCTTTATGGCTATTATGGCCATTAATGGCCAATATGGACTGTAATGGCCATTACGGACTTTAATTTCCTTTACGGACTTTAATGACCATTTCGACATGTAATGGCCATTATGACCTTTATGGCCACTATAAACTTTAATGGCCATTACGGCCTTTAATGGCCATTACGGCCTTTAATTGCCATTATGGACTTTAATAGCCATGACGGCATTTATGGGCATTATGGCCTTTAATGGCCAATACGGCCTTTAATGTCCATTACGGTATTTAATATCCATTACGGACTGAATATCCATTACGAACTTAAATATCCATTATGGCCTTTAAAGGCCATTACGGACGTTAATGTCCATTACGGACATTATGTCCATTACAGACTTTAATGTCCATTTTGCCCTTTAATGGCCATTATGGAGTTTGAATACCAATATGCCTTTAATGTTCATTACGGCATTTAATGGCCATTATGAACATTAATGGCCATCATGGTCTTTAATGGTCATTACAGCATTTAATGTCCCTTAAGGCCTTTATTGTCCATTATGGACTTTAATGTCAATTACTGCCTTTATGGAAATTACAATCTTTAATGGCCATTATGGCATTTAATGGCCATTACGGACTTTAATGTCAATTATGGACTTAATGGCCATTACGGCATTTATTGGACATTTCGGAAGTTATTTTCCATTTCGGACGTAAATGTCCATTTTAGCCTTTATACGCCATTACAGACATTAATGGACATTACGGACATTATAGCCATTATGGCATTTAGTGTTCCTTACTGATTTTTATGTCCATTACAGACTTTAAAAGCCATTACGGAGTTAATGTCCATTACGGCCTTTAATGGGCATTACATTCTTTAATGCCCATTACGGCCTTTATTGCCATTATGGCCTTTAATAGCAATTATGGCCAATATGGCCATTACTGACTTTAATGACCATTAAGGTATTTAATGGCCAATACGGATTTTAATTTCCATTACGGACTTTAATGACCATTATGACCTTTATGGCCATTACAGCCTTAAATGGCCATTACGGCCTTTAAAGGCCATTACGGACTTTAATATCCATTATGGCCTTAATGGCCATTACGACCTTAAATGGCCATTACAATTTCTAATGGCCAATACGGACTCTAATGTACATTACGGACTTTAATATCCATTATGGCCATTAATGTCCATTATTCCTTTTATGTTCATTATGGCAATTAGTGGCAATTACAGACATTAATGGCCAATACGGACTTTAATGGCCATTACTGACTTTAATTTCCATTATGGACATTAATGGCCATTACGGCCTTTATGGCTATTACGGCTTTTAATGGCCAATACTGAATTTAATGTCCATTACGGCCTTTATTGTCCTTCACGGACGTTAATGTCCATCAAGGCATTTATGGAAATTACGAACTTTAATGGTCATTGAGGCATCAAATGGCCATTACGGGATTGAATGTCCACAGAGGCATAAAATGACCATTATGGAATTTAATGTCGATTATGGACTTCATGGCCATTACGGCCTTTAAGGCCATTACGGACGTTAATGTCCATTACGGCCTTTAATGGACATTACGGACTTTAATGTCCATTACGGCCTTTATTAACATTACGACCTTTAATGGCCATTAAGACCTTCATTGCCATTGGAGACTATAATGTCCATTACGGACGTTAATGTCCATTATGGACTTTAATGGCCATTACGGACTTAATGTCTATTATGGCCTTTAATGCCCATTGCGGATTTTAATGGCCATTACGGCCTTTAATTACCATTAAGGTGTTTAATGGCCATTACGGCCTTTGAGGCCATTACGGAGTTTAATTTCCATAACGGACTTTAATGAACATTACGATCTTTAATGGCCATTAAGACCTTTATGGCCATTACAGCCTATAATGTCCATTACGGACTTTAATGGTCATTACGGACTTTTATGTCCATTACGGACTTTAATGGCCATTACGTACTTAATGTCTGTTACGGACTTTAATGGGCATTACGGCCTTTAATTGCCATTATGTCTTTAATGGCCATTATGGTCTTTAATGGCCAATATGGACTTTAATAGCCATTACGGACTTTAATTTCCATTATGGGCTTTAATGACCATTTCGACATTTCATGGCCATTATGACCTTTATCGCCACTACAGCCTTTAATAGACATTACGGCCTTTATGGCCAATACGGACTTTAAATGCCATTGCGGACTTTAATGTCCATTACGGCCTTTATGGCTGTTAAGGACTTTAATGGCCAATATGGACTTTAATGGCCATTACGGACTTCAATATCCATTACGGATAATGGCCATTACGAACTTATATGGCCATTACGTCCTCTAATGGCCGATACGGACTCTAATGGACATTACGGACTTTAATGTCCATTATGGTCTATAATGACCATTATGCCTTTTATGGTCATTATGGTATTTAATGGCAATCACGGCCATTAATGTCCAATACGGACTTTAATGGCCGTTACTGACTTTAATTGCCATTATGGACTTTAATGTCCATTACAGCCTTTATGGCTATTATGGTCTTTAATGGCCAATATGGACTTTAATGGCCGTTACGGACTTTAATTTCATTTACGGACTTTAATGACCATTTCGACATGTAATGGCTATTATGACCTTTATGGCCACTATAGCCTTTAATGGCCATTACGGCCTTTAATGGCCATTACGGCCTTTAATTGCCATTCTGGACTTTAATGGCCATGACGGCATTTATGGACATCATGGACTTTAATGGCCATTACGGCCTTTAATGTCCATTACGGTATTTAATACCCATTATGACCTGAATGTCCATTATGAACTTAAATATCCATTACGGACTTTAAAGGCCATCACGGACTTTAATGTCGATTATGGAATTAATGGCCATTATGACCTTTAAGGGCCTGTATGGACTTAATGGCCATTACAAAATTTAATTTCCTTTATGGACTTTAATGGACATTATGAACTTTAAAGGCCATTACGGACTTTAATGTCGATTATGGAATTAATGGCCATTATGACCTTTAAGGGCCAATATGGCCTTTAATGGCCCGTATGGACTTAAGGGCCATTACGAAATTTAATTTCCTTTATGGACTTTAATGGACATTATGAACTTTAATGGCCATTACAGACTTTAATATCCATTACGGCCTTCATGGCCATTACGACCTTAAATGGGCATTACGAACTCTAATGGCCGATACGGACTCTAATGGACATTACGGACTTAATGTCTGTTATGGACTTTAATGGGCATTACGGCCATTAATTGCCATTATATCTTTAATGGCCAATATGGCCTTTAATGGCCCATATGAACTTTAATGGCCATTACGAAATTTAATTTTCTTTACGGACTTTAATGGACATTATGAACTTTAATGGCCATTAAGGCTTTTAATGTCCATTCGTCCTTTATTGTCCATTACGGACTTTAATGTCCATTAGGGCCTTTTTGGAAATTACGACCTTTAATGGCCACTACGGCATTAAATAACCATTATGAGCTTGAATGTCCACTACTTCATTAAATGGCCATTATGGAATTTAATGTCGATTATGGACTTCATGGCCATTATGGCCTTTAAGGCCAATATGGACTTTAATGTCCATTACGGTCTTTAATGGCCAGTACGGGCTTTAATGGACATTGCGGCCTTTAAGGTCCATTACGGCCTTTATGAACATTACGACCTTTAATGGCCATTAAGAACTTCATTGCCATTGCAGCCTATAATGTCCATTACGGACGTTAATGTCCATTATGGATTTCAATGGCTATTACGGACTTAACGTCTATTATGGCCTTTAATGCCCATTATGGATTTTATTGGCCATTACGGCCTTTAATTACAATTAAGGAGTTTAATGTCCATTACGGCCTATGAGGCCATTACGGACTTTAATTTCCATAACGAACTTTAATGAACATTACGATCTTTAATGGCCATTAAGACCTTTATGGCCATTACAACCTGTAATGTCCATTACGGACTTTTATGTCCATTACGGACTTTAATGGGTATTACGTACTTAATGTCTGTTACGGACTTTAATGGGCATTACGGCCTTTAATTGCCATTATGGCTTTAATGGCCATTATGGTCTTTAATGGCCAATATGTACTTTAATAGCCATTACGGACGTTAATTTCTATTACGGACTTTAATGACCATTTCGACATTTAAAGGCCATTATGACCTTTATCGCCACTACAGCCTTTAATAGACATTACGGCCTAATGGCCAATACGGACTTTAATATCCATTACGGGCTTAAAGGCCATTACGACCTTAAATGGCCATTACGTCTTCTAATGGCCGATTCGGACTCTAATGCACATTACGGACTTTAATGTCCATTATGGACTTTAATGACCATTTTGACTTTAATATCATTATGGTAATTAATGGCAATTACGGCCATTAATGGCCAATATGGACTTTAATGGCCGTTACTGACTTTAATTGCCTGTATGGACTTTAATGTCCATTACGGCCTTTATGGCTATTATGGCCATTAATGGCCAATATGGACTTTAATGGGAATTACGGACTTTAATTTCCTTTATGGACTATAATGACCATTTCGACATGTAATGGCTATTATGACCTTTGTGGCCACTATAAACTTTAATGGCCATTACGGCCTTTAATGGCCATTATGGCCTTTAATTGCCATTATGGACTTTAATAGCCATGACGGCATTTATGGGCATTATGGCCTTTAATGGCCATTACGGCCTTTAATGTCCATTACGGTATTTAATATCCATTACGGACTGAATGTCCATTACGAACTTAAATATCCATTATGGCCTTTAAAGGCCATTACGGACGTTAATGTCCATTACGGACATTATGTCCATTACAGACTTTAATGTCCATTTTGCCCTTTAATGTCCATTATGGAGTTTGAATACCAATATGCCTTTAATGTTCATTACGGCATTTAATGGCCATTATGAACATTAATGGCCATCATGGTCTTTAATGGTCATTACAGCATTTAATGTCCCTTAAGGCCTTTATTGTCCATTATGGACTTTAATGTCAATTACTGCCTTTATGGAAATTACAATCTTTAATGGCCATTATGGCATTTAATGGCCATTACGGACTTTAATGTCAATTATGGACTTAATGGCCATTACGGCATTTATTGGACATTTCGGAAGTTATTTTCCATTTCGGACGTAAATGTCCATTTTAGCCTTTATACGCCATTACAGACATTAATGGACATTACGGACATTATAGCCATTATGGCATTTAGTGTTCCTTACTGATTTTTATGTCCATTACAGACTTTAAAAGCCATTACGGAGTTAATGTCCATTACGGCCTTTAATGGGCATTACATTCTTTAATGCCCATTACGGCCTTTATTGCCATTATGGCCTTTAATAGCAATTATGGCCAATATGGCCATTACTGACTTTAATGACCATTAAGGTATTTAATGGCCAATACGGATTTTAATTTCCATTACGGACTTTAATGACCATTATGACCTTTATGGCCATTACAGCCTTAAATGGCCATTACGGCCTTTAAAGGCCATTACGGACTTTAATATCCATTATGGCCTTAATGGCCATTACGACCTTAAATGGCCATTACAATTTCTAATGGCCAATACGGACTCTAATGTACATTACGGACTTTAATATCCATTATGGCCATTAATGTCCATTATTCCTTTTATGTTCATTATGGCAATTAGTGGCAATTACAGACATTAATGGCCAATACGGACTTTAATGGCCATTACTGACTTTAATTTCCATTATGGACATTAATGGCCATTACGGCCTTTATGGCTATTACGGCTTTTAATGGCCAATACTGAATTTAATGTCCATTACGGCCTTTATTGTCCTTCACGGACGTTAATGTCCATCAAGGCATTTATGGAAATTACGAACTTTAATGGTCATTGAGGCATCAAATGGCCATTACGGGATTGAATGTCCACAGAGGCATAAAATGACCATTATGGAATTTAATGTCGATTATGGACTTCATGGCCATTACGGCCTTTAAGGCCATTACGGACGTTAATGTCCATTACGGCCTTTAATGGCCAGTACGGGCTTTAATGGACATTACGGACTTTAATGTCCATTACGGCCTTTATTAACATTATGACCTTTAATGGCCATTAAGACCTTCATTGCCATTGGAGACTATAATGTCCATTACGGACGTTAATGTCCATTATGGACTTTAATGGCCATTACGGACTTAATGTCTATTATGGCCTTTAATGCCCATTGCGGATTTTAATGGCCATTACGGCCTTTAATTACCATTAAGGTGTTTAATGGCCATTACGGCCTTTGAGGCCATTACGGAGTTTAATTTCCATAACGGACTTTAATGAACATTACGATCTTTAATGGCCATTAAGACCTTTATGGCCATTACAGCCTATAATGTCCATTACGGACTTTAATGGTCATTACGGACTTTTATGTCCATTACGGACTTTAATGGCCATTACGTACTTAATGTCTGTTACGGACTTTAATGGGCATTACGGCCTTTAATTGCCATTATGTCTTTAATGGCCATTATGGTCTTTAATGGCCAATATGGACTTTAATAGCCATTACGGACTTTAATTTCCATTATGGGCTTTAATGACCATTTCGACATTTCATGGCCATTATGACCTTTATCGCCACTACAGCCTTTAATAGACATTACGGCCTTTATGGCCAATACGGACTTTAAATGCCATTGCGGACTTTAATGTCCATTACGGCCTTTATGGCTGTTAAGGACTTTAATGGCCAATACGGACTTTAATGGCCATTACGGACTTCAATATCCATTACGGATAATGGCCATTACGAACTTATATGGCCATTACGTCCTCTAATGGCCGATACGGACTCTAATGGACATTACGGACTTTAATGTCCATTACAGTCTTTAATGGCCATTACGTTACTTAATGTCTGTTATGGACTTTATTGGGCATTACGGACTTTAATTGCCATTATGGCTTTAATGGCCATTATGGTCTTTAATGGCCAATATGGACTTTAATAGCCATTACGGACATTAATTTCGATTACGGACTTTAATGACCATTTCGACATTTAATGGCCATTATGACCTTTATCGGCACTACAGCCTTTAATAGACATTACGGCCTTTATGGCCAATACGGACTTTAATTGCCATTGCGGACTTTAATGTCCATTAGGGCCTTTATGTCTATTAAGGCCTTTAATGGCCAATACGGACTTTAATGGCTATTAAGGACTTTAATATCCATTACGGACTTAATGGCCGTTACGACCTTAAATGGCCATTACGTCCTCTAATGGCCGATACGGACTCTAATGGACATTACGGACTTTAATGTCCATTATGGTCTATAATGACCATTATGCCTTTTATGGTCATTATGGTATTTAATGGCAATCACGGCCATTAATGTCCAATATGGACTTTAATGGCCGTTACTGACTTTAATTGCCATTATGGACTTTAATGTCCATTACAGCCTTTATGGCTATTATGGTCTTTAATGGCCAATATGGACTTTAATGGCCGTTACGGACTTTAATTTCATTTATGGACTTTAATGACCATTTCGACATGTAATGGCTATTATGACCTTTATGGCCACTATAGCCTTTAATGGCCATTACGGCCTTTAATGGCCATTACGGCCTTTAATTGCCATTCTGGACTTTAATGGCCATGACGGCATTTATGGACATCATGGACTTTAATGGCCATTACGGCCTTTAATGTCCATTACGGTATTTAATACCCATTATGACCTGAATGTCCATTATGAACTTAAATATCCATTACGGACTTTAAAGGCCATCACGGACTTTAATGTCGATTATGGAATTAATGGCCATTATGACCTTTAAGGGCCAATATGGCTTTAATGGCCTGTATGGACTTAATGGCCATTACAAAATTTAATTTCCTTTATGGACTTTAATGGACATTATGAACTTTAAAGGCCATTACGGACTTTAATGTCGATTATGGAATTAATGGCCATTATGACCTTTAAGGGCCAATATGGCCTTTAATGGCCCGTATGGACTTAAGGGCCATTACGAAATTTAATTTCCTTTATGGACTTTAATGGACATTATGAACTTTAATGGCCATTACAGACTTTAATATCCATTACGGCCTTCATGGCCATTACGACCTTAAATGGGCATTACGAACTCTAATGGCCGATACGGACTCTAATGGACATTACGGACTTAATGTCTGTTATGGACTTTAATGGGCATTACGGCCATTAATTGCCATTATATCTTTAATGGCCAATATGGCCTTTAATGGCCCATATGAACTTTAATGGCCATTACGAAATTTAATTTTCTTTACGGACTTTAATGGACATTATGAACTTTAATGGCCATTAAGGCTTTTAATGTCCACTCGGCCTTTATTGTCCATTACGGACTTTAATGTCCATTAGGGCCTTTTTGGAAATTACGACCTTTAATGGCCACTACGGCATTAAATAACCATTATGGGCTTGAATGTCCACTACTTCATTAAATGGCCATTATGGAATTTAATGTCGATTATGGACTTCATGGCCATTACGGCCTTTAAGGCCAATATGGACTTTAATGTCCATTACGGTCTTTAATGGCCAGTACGGGCTTTAATGGACATTACGGCCTTTAAGGTCCATTACGGCCTTTATGAACATTACGACCTTTAATGGCCATTAAGAACTTCATTGCCATTGCAGCCTATAATGTCCATTACGGACGTTAATGTCCATTATGGATTTCAATGGCTATTACGGACTTAATGTCTATTATGGCCTTTAATGCCCATTGCGGATTTTATTGGCCATTACGGCCTTTAATTACAATTAAGGAGTTTAATGTCCATTACGGCCTATGAGGCCATTACGGACTTTAATTTCCATAACGAACTTTAATGAACATTACGATCTTTAATGGCCATTAAGACCTTTATGGCCATTACAACCTGTAATGTCCATTACGGACTTTTATGTCCATTACGGACTTTAATGGGTATTACAGTACTTAATGTCTGTTACGGACTTTAATGGGCATTACGGCCTTTAATTGCCATTATGGCTTTAATGGCCATTATGGTCTTTAATGGCCAATATGTACTTTAATAGCCATTACGGACGTTAATTTCTATTACGGACTTTAATGACCATTTCGACATTTAAAGGCCATTATGACCTTTATCGCCACTACAGCCTTTAATAGACATTACGGCCTAATGGCCAATACGGACTTTAATATCCATTACGGGCTTAAAGGCCATTACGACCTTAAATGGCCATTACGTCTTCTAATGGCCGATTCGGACTCTAATGCACATTACGGACTTTAATGTCCATTATGGACTTTAATGACCATTTTGACTTTAATATCATTATGGTAATTAATGGCAATTACGGCCATTAATGGCCAATACGGACTTTAATGGCCGTTACTGACTTTAATTGCCTGTATGGACTTTAATGTCCATTACGGCCTTTATGGCTATTATGGCCATTAATGGCCAATATGGACTGTAATGGCCGTTACGGACTTTAATTTCCTTTATGGACTTTAATGACCATTTCGACATGTAATGGCCATTATGACCTTTATGGCCACTATAAACTTTAATGGCCATTACGGCCTTTAATGGCCATTACGGCCTTTAATTGCCATTATGGACTTTAATAGCCATGACGGCATTTATGGGCATTATGGCCTTTAATGGCCAATACGGCCTTTAATGTCCATTACGGTATTTAATATCCATTACGGACTGAATGTCCATTACGAAATTAAATATCCATTATGGCCTTTAAAGGCCATTACGGACGTTAATGTCCATTACGGACATTATGTCCATTACAGACTTTAATGTCTATTTTGCCCTTTAATGGCCATTATGGAGTTTGAATACCAATATGCCTTTAATGTTCATTACGGCATTTAATGATCATTATGAACATTAATGGCCATCACGGTCTTTAATGGTCATTACAGCATTTAATGTCCCTTAAGGCCTTTATTGTCCATTATGGACTTTAATGTCAATTACTGCCTTTATGGAAATTACAATCTTTAATGGCCATTATGGCATTTAATGGCCATTACGGACTTTAATGTCAATTATGGACTTAATGGCCATTACGGCATTTATTGGACATTTCGGAAGTTATTTTCCATTTCGGACGTAAATGTCCATTTCAGCCTTTATACGCCATTACAGACATTAATGGACATTACGGACATTATAGCCATTATGGCATTTAGTGTTCCTTACTGATTTTTATGTCCATTACAGACTTTAAAAGCCATTACGGAGTTAATGTCCATTACGGCCTTTAATGGGCATTACATTCTTTAATGCCCATTACGGCCTTTATTGCCATTATGGCCTTTAATAGCAATTATGGCCAATATGGCCATTACTGACTTTAATGACCATTAAGGTATTTAATGGCCAATACGGATTTTAATTTCCATTACGGACTTTAATGACCATTATGACCTTTATGGCCATTACAGCCTTAAATGGCCATTACGGCCTTTAAAGGCCATTACGGACTTTAATATCCATTATGGCCTTAATGGCCATTACGACCTTAAATGGCCATTACAATTTCTAATGGCCAATACGGACTCTAATGTACATTACGGACTTTAATATCCATTATGGCCATTAATGTCCATTATTCCTTTTATGTTCATTATGGCAATTAGTGGCAATTACAGACATTAATGGCCAATACGGACTTTAATGGCCATTACTGACTTTAATTTCCATTATGGACATTAATGGCCTTTACCCTCATGGCATACTGCTTTTAATGGCCAATACTGAATTTAATGTCCATTACGGCCTTTATTGTCCTTCACGGACGTTAATGTCCATCAAGGCATTTATGGAAATTACGAACTTTAATGGTCATTGAGGCATCAAATGGCCATTACGGGATTGAATGTCCACAGAGGCATAAAATGACCATTATGGAATTTAATGTCGATTATGGACTTCATGGCCATTGCGGCCTTTAAGGCCATTACGGACGCCAATGTCCATTACGGCCTTTAATGGCCAGTACGGGCTTTAATGGACATTACGGACTTTAATGTCCATTACGGCCTTTATTAACATTATGACCTTTAATGGCCATTAAGACCTTCATTGCCATTGGAGACTATAATGTCCATTACGGACGTTAATGTCCATTATGGACTTTAATGGCCATTACGGACTTAATGTCTATTATGGCCTTTAATGCCCATTGCGGATTTTAATGGCCATTACGGCCTTTAATTACCATTAAGGTGTTTAATGGCCATTACGGCCTTTGAGGCCATTACGGAGTTTAATTTCCATAACGGACTTTAATGAACATTACGATCTTTAATGGCCATTAAGACCTTTATGGCCATTACAGCCTATAATGTCCATTACGGACTTTAATGGTCATTACGGACTTTTATGTCCATTACGGACTTTAATGGCCATTACGTACTTAATGTCTGTTACGGACTTTAATGGGCATTACGGCCTTTAATTGCCATTATGTCTTTAATGGCCATTATGGTCTTTAATGGCCAATATGGACTTTAATAGCCATTACGGACTTTAATTTCCATTATGGGCTTTAATGACCATTTCGACATTTCATGGCCATTATGACCTTTATCGCCACTACAGCCTTTAATAGACATTACGGCCTTTATGGCCAATACGGACTTTAAATGCCATTGCGGACTTTAATGTCCATTACGGCCTTTATGGCTGTTAAGGACTTTAATGGCCAATACGGACTTTAATGGCCATTACGGACTTCAATATCCATTACGGATAATGGCCATTACGAACTTATATGGCCATTACGTCCTCTAATGGCCGATACGGACTCTAATGGACATTACGGACTTTAATGTCCATTACAGTCTTTAATGGCCATTACGTACTTAATGTCTGTTATGGACTTTATTGGGCATTACGGACTTTAATTGCCATTATGGCTTTAATGGCCATTATGGTCTTTAATGGCCAATATGGACTTTAATAGCCATTACGGACATTAATTTCGATTACGGACTTTAATGACCATTTTGACATTTAATGGCCATTATGACCTTTATCGGCACTACAGCCTTTAATAGACATTACGGCCTTTATGGCCAATACGGACTTTAATTGCCATTCTGGACTTTAATATCCATTAGGGCCTTTATGTCTATTAAGGCCTTTAATGGCCAATACGGACTTTAATGGCTATTAAGGACTTTAATATCCATTACGGACTTAATGGCCGTTACATACTTAAATGGCCATTACGTCCTCTAATGGCCGAGACGGACTCTAATGGACATTACGGACTTTAATGTCCATTATGGTCTATAATGACCATTATGCCTTTTATGGTCATTATGGTATTTAATGGCAATCACGGCCATTAATGTCCAATACGGACTTTAATGGCCGTTACTGACTTTAATTGCCATTATGGACTTTAATGTCCATTACAGCCTTTATGGCTATTATGGTCTTTAATGGCCAATATGGACTTTAATGGCCATTACGGACTTTAATTTCATTTACGGACTTTAATGACCATTTCGACATGTAATGGCTATTATGACCTTTATGGCCACTATAGCCTTTAATGGCCATTACGGCCTTTAATGGCCATTACGGCCTTTAATTGCCATTCTGGACTTTAATGGCCATGACGGCATTTATGGACATCATGGACTTTAATGGCCATTACGGCCTTTAATGTCCATTACGGTATTTAATACCCATTATGACCTGAATGTCCATTATGAACTTAAATATCCATTACGGACTTTAAAGGCCATCACGGACTTTAATGTCGATTATGGAATTAATGGCCATTATGACCTTTAAGGGCCAATATGGCTTTAATGGCCTGTATGGACTTAATGGCCATTACAAAATTTAATTTCCTTTATGGACTTTAATGGACATTATGAACTTTAAAGGCCATTACGAACTTTAATGTCGATTATGGAATTAATGGCCATTATGACCTTTAAGGGCCAATATGGCCTTTAATGGCCCGTATGGACTTAAGGGCCATTACGAAATTTAATTTCCTTTATGGACTTTAATGGACATTATGAACTTTAATGGCCATTACAGACTTTAATATCCATTACGGCCTTCATGGCCATTACGACCTTAAATGGGCATTACGAACTCTAATGGCCGATACGGACTCTAATGGACATTACGGACTTAATGTCTGTTATGGACTTTAATGGGCATTACGGCCATTAATTGCCATTATATCTTTAATGGCCAATATGGCCTTTAATGGCCCATATGAACTTTAATGGCCATTACGAAATTTAATTTTCTTTTTTTTTTTTTTTTTTTTACCTAACTTGATTTCTGATGGGCCCCATTCCCACTTAATTCCTGGCTACTGTTTCCATTATAAGCACATTGATTTTGTGTCCCAGCAGATATAAATTGCTTAAAATAATGGTGTAGTCGGCTGCCAACCAGCTCCCAAATAAAGACATAGAAACTTATTATGAATTATGAATGTGCGGCCTTAGCTGAGGCTTATCCCACTAGCTCTTTTAACTTAATTTAACCTGTTTCTATCTATCTTCATTTTGCCTCGAGGCTTTTTACCTTTCTTTCATTCCTACTTTCCTGTTTCCTCTGGGTCTGGATGGATGTCCCCTGGCATCCCCCTGGTGTCTCTTTTTCTTCCCCTGCCCTTCAGCCTAAATTCCTCCTCCTACTTATTCTCCCTGCCCAGAAATACTGCCTGTGCCTCCTCCATTGCTATTGGATGTTCAGCTTTTTTTTTTTTTTTTTTTTTTTATTTATTTTTTATAGAGTATTTTTTATTTAATTTTATATAACAAAGTCCAATTAAATGAAAACAAACATTTATACACAATATTTGGGAATTTGGGCGTCGTTCTTTCCAAACTACTTCCTGCTGGTAAGGGGCACTGTCTTGGGGGATTCGAAGAAGATTCAGATATCCTAGCTGTAGTCTGTAGGGCTGTTTTGTCCAGCTGTTTGGAATGTAGGATCAGCTTGTACTCTGTTTCAGGCGGTCTGGTGTGATCAAACCACATTAGTCTGGAAGGAATCCACATCTTTTCATTTTCTGTGGAAACAAAAATAGAAATACTTTTCCCCAGTAACTTGTTCTCCAACTTAAATTTTGGAGTCAAAGCGTTTTGTTTTTTTTTTTTTTTTTTTTTTTTTTTATTATTATTTTACATGTCGATCCCAGTTCCCTCTCCCTCCCTCCCTCCCTCCCCCCAAGCCCTCCCTCCCTCCTTCCCTCCCTTTTACCCTCTCTACCCTCTCCCATGCACTCTAAACACCCTCCCCTCCCAACCCCCCACCACAATACAATATGTAGGGGAATGCCATCCAGTTGGGGTCATGTAGATCTGACAGGTCCTGTGAAGTAGGGACTAGGGCTTCTCTCCTATCTCTAGAATAAGGCAGTTATCCCTCCATGGGGGATATGTTTGCAAAGTCCTTTTGTGCACCAGGGATACATCCTGGCTCCACTGTCTGAGGTCTCTTAGACTGCTCAGACCTTCTGGCTGAGACCCATATTCAGGGGAGTCCGAGTCAGACCCCTGTTGGCTTCCCAGCTATCAGTCTAGTGGCCCTTAGCTCCTCCTTGTTCAGGTAAGCTGTCTCTATGTACTTCTACCGCATGGTCTTGTCCTCTCCATCTGCTTCTGGGTTCTAGTTTGACTCAGTGTTTATGTATGGGTGTTTGCTCCTGTTTTCAACAGGCATTAGTTGAGGACTCCATGGAGAAGTTAGTTGTTGATCTCACTCTCCGGGAAGGGCATTTATGATAGCCTTTCCACGGAAGCTGAGATTGTTAGTTGGGAGCAGTCTTGTAGTTCCTTCGACCTTTCTTTGTGTTCAACTTTATCTTCAAACCAATATTGGCTCCCTCTTTTATGTTCTCTCTCTCTGTCTCTGTCTCTCTCTCTCTTTCCTATTTTCCATTCCTAACCAGGCTCAATCCTCCTAGTCGCACATGCCTTCCTCTCCTCCCTCTCATTTTCTCCTACTTCTCTCTCCATTAGCTGTCCTCCCCCACTATACCTGAGGTCTGGTGGACTTGTCCCTTCCCAGTTCTGTGAGGGACTTTATATGAATCTCTTAGAATACAACTTGTATCCTAGTTCCTCTGGTGATGTGAATTATAGGCTGGTGATCATTTGATCTAGGTCTAAAATCCATATATGAGTGAGTACATACTGTGTTCCTCTTTTTGTGACTGGGTTACCTCATTCAGGATGGTTTCTTCAAGTGCCATCCACTTGCCTGCGAATTTCAAGATACCATTATTTTTTTCTGCAGAGTAGTATTCCATTGTGTAGATGTGCCACATCTTCATTAACCATTCTTCAATTGAAGGGCATCTAGGTTGCTTCCAGGTTCTTGCTATTACAAATAGTGCTGCTATGAACATAGTTGAACAGATGTCTTTGTTGCATTGATGTGAATCCTTTGGGTATATGCCTAAGAGGGGGATTGCCGGGTCCTGTGGTAAACTAATTCCCATTTTCCTGAGGAACCGCCATACTGATCTCCAAAATGGCTGTATGAGTTTGCACTCCCACCAGCAGTGGAGGAGTGTTCCACTTTCTCCACATCCTCTCCAACATAAGTCATCACTGGTGTTTCTAATTTTAGCCATTCTGGCAGGGGTAAGATGGTATCTCAAAGTTGTTTTGATTTGCATTTCCCTGATAGCTAAGGATGTGGAGCATTTTCTTAAGTGTCTTTCAGCCTTTTTGATTTCCTCCATTGAGAATTCTTTCTTCAGTTCTGTACCCCATTTTTTAATAGGGTTATTTGGTGTTTTGTTGACTAGTTTCTTGAGTTCTTTGTATATTTTGGAGATCAGCCCTTTGTCGGATATAGGATTAGTGAAAATCTTTTCCCAGTCAGTGGGCTGCCGTTTGGTCTTGTCAACTGTGTCCTTTGCCTTACAGAAGCTTCTAAGTTTGAAGAGGTCCCATTTATTAATTGTTTCTTTCAGTGTCTGTGCCCCTGGAGTTATGTTCAAGAAGCGGTCTCCTATACCAATTTGTTCAAGGGTACCTCCTACTTTCTCTTCTAAGAGGTTCAATGTGGCTGGATTGATGTTGAGGTCTTTGATCCATTTGGACTTGAGTTTTGTGCATGGCGACAGACATGGGTCTATCTGCAGTCTTCTACACACCCTCATCCAATTGTGCCAGCACCATTTGTTGAAGATGCTGTCTTTGCCCCATTGTATCATTTTAGCTGTTTTGTCGAAAATCAGGTGTTCATAGGTGCATGGATTAATATCAGGATTTTCAATTCGATTCCATTGGTCTACCTGTCTATTTTTATGCCAATACCAGGCTGTTTTCAGAACTATAGCTCTGTAGTAGAGCTTAAAGTCAGGAATGGTGATGCCTCCTGATGTTCTTTTATTGTATAGGGTTGTTTTGGCTATCCTGGGTCTTTTGTTTTTCCATATAAAGTTAATTATTATCCTTTCAAGGTCGGTGAAGAATTGTGGTGGGATTTTAATGGGGATTGCATTGAATCTGTAGATTGCTTTTGGTAAGATTGCCATTTTTACTATGTTTATCCTACCTATCCAAGAGCATGGGAGGTCTTTCCATTTTCTGGTATCTTCTTTAATTTCTTTCTTTAGAGTCACAAAGTTCTTATTATATAGATCTTTTACTTGTTTGGTAAGCGTTACACCAAGATACTTTATGTTGCTTGTGGCTATTGTAAAGGGTGATGTTTCTCTGATTTCTTTCTCTGCCTCTTTGTCGTCTGAAAAAAATAGGGCTACTGATTTTTTTGAGTTTATCTTGTATCCTGCTAGTTTGCTGAAGGTGTTTATCAGCTGTAGGAGTTCCCTGGTAGAGTTTATTGGGTCGCTTATGTAAACTATCATATCATCTGCGAATAGAGACAGTTTGACTTCTTCCTTTCCAATTTGGATGCCCTTGATCTCCTTTTGTTGTCTTATAGCATTAGCTAGAACTTCTAGTACGATATTGAAGAGATATGGAGAGAGAGGACAGCCTTGTCTTGTTCCTGATTTTAGAGGAATTGGGTTAAGTTTCTCTCCATTCAGTTTGATGTTGGCAGTTGGTTTGCTGTATATTGCTCTTATTATGTTTAGGTATGTTCCTGTTATCCCTGACCTCTCTAATACCTTTATCATGAAAGGGTGTTGAATTTTATCGAAGGCTTTTTCTGCATCTAGGGAGATAATCATATGGTTTTTCTTTTTCAGTTTGTTTATATGGTGGATCACGTTGATAGATTTTCGTATGTTAAACCATCCCTGCAATCCAGGTATGAAGCCTACTTGATCATGGTGGATGATTTCTCTGATGTATTTTTGAATTCGGTTTGCCATTATTTTATTGAGTATTTTTGCATCGATGTTCATCAGGGATATTGGTCTGTAGTTTTCTTTCTTAGTTGTGTCTTTGTGAGGTTTGGGTACCAAAGTTATTGTGGCCTCATAAAAAGAGATTGGCAATAAACCTTCTGTTTCTATCTTGTGGAACAGTTTGAGGAGTAGTGGTATTAGTTCTTCCTTGAATGTCTGGTAGAATTCTGCACTGAATCCATCTGGCCCTGGACTTTTTTTCGTTGGAAGGCTTTCGATGACTGCTTCTATTTCATTTCGGGTTATAGGTCTATTTAAGTTGTTTGTCTGTTCTTGATTTAATTTTGGTAAGTGATAGTTATCCAGAAACTTGTCCATTTCCTTTGAATTTTCAATTTTTGTGGAATACAGATTTTCGAAGTATGACCTGAAAATTGTCTGGATTTCCTCTGTGTCTGTTGTTATGTTCCCCATTTCATTTCTGATTTTGTTAATTTGCATGTTCTGTCTCTGCTTTTTCGTTAATTTGGATAAAGGTTTATCAATCTTGTTGATTTTCTCAAAAAACCAACTCTTTGTTGCATTGATTTTTTGTATTGTTTTCCTGGTTTCTATTTTGTTGATTTCAGCCCTCAAGTTGATTATTTCCTGGCGTCTGCTCCTGCGGGGTGAATTCGCTTCTCTCTGTTCTAAGGTTTTCAGTTGCGCTGTTAATTCATTTATGTGACTATCCTCTGTTTTCTTCATATGGGCACTTAGTGCAATGAACTTCCCTCGTAGCACTGCTTTCAAGGTGTCCCATAAGTTCGGGTATGTTGTATCCTCATTCTCGTTGAATATTAGAAAGTCTTTAATTTCTTTCTTTATTTCTTCTTTGACCCAGGAGTGGTGCAATTGCACATTGTTAAGTTTCCATGAGTTTGCAGGTTTTCTGCTATTTGTATTGTTGTTGAATTCCAATTTTAAAGCATGGTGGTCCGATAAGATACAGGGGACTATTTCTATTCTCTTGTATCTGTTGAGGTTTGTTATGTCTCCTAGTATGTGGTCGATTTTAGAGAAGGTTCCATGTGGAGCAGAGAAGAAGGTATATTCTTTTGTCTTTGGATGGAATGTTCTATAGATGTCTGTTAGCCCCAGTTGAGACATAACTTCTGTTAATTCTTTTGTTTCTTTGTTGAGTTTCTGATTTGTGGTCCTGTCTAGTGTTGAGAGTGGTGTATTGAAGTCTCCCACTATAAGTGTGTGAGGTTTTATATGAGCTTTGAGTTTTAGTAGTGTTTCTTTTACGAATGTGGGTGGCTTTGTATTAGGGGCATAGATGTTCAGAATTGAGACTTTGTGTTGATGGATTTCTCCTGAGATGAATATGAAATGACCATCTTCATCTCTTTTGACTAGTTTTGGTTTGAAGTCTAGTTTGTTAGATATTAGGATAGCTACGCCTGCTTGCTTCTTATTTCCATTTGATTGGAAAATCTTTTCCCAACCCTTTACCCTGAGGTAATGTCTATCTTTGGAGCTAAGATGTGTTTCTTGTATGCAGCAGAAGGATGGATTCTGTCTTCGTATCCATTCTGTTAATCTGTGTCTTTTTATAGGTGAGTTAAGACCATTAATGTTGAGGGTGAGTAAGGACCATTGATTGTTGATGGTTGTTTGATTTAGGTTTGTTGTTGGCAGTGGTATTGTGAATATATTTGTTCTGCTTCACCCTAGGTTTCTGGTGTAGTTGGATTATCTGTTGCCTACATTTTTGTGGGCGTAGTTACCTTCCTTGGGTTGGAATTTTCCTTCCAATACTTTCTGTAGGGCTGGATTTGTAGATACATATTGGGAAAATCTGGTTTTGTCATTGAATATCTTGTTCTCTCCATCTATATTGACTGAGAGTTTTGCTGGATATAGTAGCCTAGGCTGGCATCCGTGTTCTCTTAATACTTTTAGAACATCTATCCAGGACCTTCTGGCCTTGAGGGTTTCCATGGAGAAGTCAGGTGTAATTTTGATAGGTCTGCCTTTATATGTTACCTGTCCTTTTTCCTTCGCTGCTCTTAATATTTTTCTTTATTCTGTATGCTAGGTGTTTTGATTATTATATGTCGAGGGGTCTTTTTTCTTTGGTCCAGCCTATTTGGGGTTCGGTATGCTTCTTGTACTTTCATGGGCATGTCCTTCTTCAGATTTGGAAAGTTTTCCTCGATGATTTTGTTGAATATGTTTTCAGCACCTTTGAGCTGGGCTTCCTCACCTTCCTCTATGCCTATTATTCTTAGGTTTGGCCTTTTCATGGTGTCCCACATTTCCTGGATATTGTGTGTTAAGGATTTGTTGGATTTATGGTTTTCTTTGGTCGATGAATCTATTTCTTCTAGTTTATCTTCTGTGCCTGAGATTCTCTCTTCCATCTCTTGAATTCTATTGGTTATGCTTGTGTCCGTGGTTTCCGATTTTTTGCCCAGCTTTTCAATTTCCAGCTTTCCTTCCATTTGTGTTGCCTTTATTTTCTCAATTTCGGTTTTCAAATCTTGAACCGTTTCCTTCACCTGGTTAATTGTTTTTTCTTGGCTTTCTGTACTTTCCTTAAGGAATTTGTTCATTTCTTCCACTTTTTTGTTTGTTTTTTCCTCTATTTCTTTAAGGGATTTTCTCATATCTTCTTTGAGGGCCTCTATCATTTTTATGATGGTGATTTTTAAGTCATACCCTTCTGCTTCCTCTGCTTTGTTGTTGTGTTCCATTCTAGTTGGTGTAGATTCCCTAGATTCTGGTGGTGTCATGTTTGTCTTTCTGTTGTTAGGTGTTCTCTTGTATTGCCTTCTTCCCATAGCTTCTTCCTGTAGGTGTTGGTGGTGTCTCTTCCCTCTCTCTATGGTCCTTCCCAGATGGGCTTATGTGGATCAAAGATTCAATGTCTGTATCTCTGTGTGGTCCAAGCTCTCTAGGAGGCTTCTCTCTGGCCAATAGCCGGGAGAAGAGGACGAGGGCTGGACTGGAACTTGAGAAGGTTTTGCAGGGTAGTGGGATCTCACTGGAAACTGGCGCTCTCCAGCTGAGACCTCGTTCTTTGGCAGGGCCCGGATTTGGGGGTCAAGGATCTTGCCTGCAGGAACTCCAAGTGGACCCGCAGAGATAGGCGGATCTCTGGGAGGGGCCTGGGACTCCAGCAGAGGACTGGAGGCGGGGTCAGGGACCAAGCCAGTGGAAATTACAGGTGGTCCCACGTGGATAGTCAGGTCTCCTTTGTTCGGAGTTGCTCCGAGAGGTCTCCGAAGTAGGGTGGACTGTTGGCTCCACCCTCTGTCCCAGTGCTCAACCAGAGCAGCAGGACCGTAGGTGGGCGAAATTTAATTTTCTTTACGGACTTTAATGGACATTATGAACTTTAATGGCCATTAAGGCTTTTAATGTCCATTCGGCCTTTATTGTCCATTACGGACTTTAATGTCCATTAGGGCCTTTTTGGAAATTACGACCTTTAATGGCCACTACGGCATTAAATAACCATTATGGGCTTGAATGTCCACTACTTCATTAAATGGCCATTATGGAATTTAATGTCGATTATGGACTTCATGGCCATTACGGCCTTTAAGGCCAATATGGACTTTAATGTCCATTACGGTCTTTAATGGCCAGTACGGGCTTTAATGGACATTACGGCCTTTAAGGTCCATTACGGCCTTTATGAACATTACGACCTTTAATGGCCATTAAGAACTTCATTGCCATTGCAGCCTATAATGTCCATTACGGACGTTAATGTCCATTATGGATTTCAATGGCTATTACGGACTTAATGTCTATTATGGCCTTTAATGCCCATTGCGGATTTTATTGGCCATTACGGCCTTTAATTACAATTAAGGAGTTTAATGTCCATTACGGCCTATGAGGCCATTACGGACTTTAATTTCCATAACGAACTTTAATGAACATTACGATCTTTAATGGCCATTAAGACCTTTATGGCCATTACAACCTGTAATGTCCATTACGGACTTTTATGTCCATTACGGACTTTAATGGGTATTACGTACTTAATGTCTGTTACGGACTTTAATGGGCATTACGGCCTTTAATTGCCATTATGGCTTTAATGGCCATTATGGTCTTTAATGGCCAATATGTACTTTAATAGCCATTACGGACGTTAATTTCTATTACGGACTTTAATGACCATTTCGACATTTAAAGGCCATTATGACCTTTATCGCCACTACAGCCTTTAATAGACATTACGGCCTAATGGCCAATACGGACTTTAATATCCATTACGGGCTTAAAGGCCATTACGACCTTAAATGGCCATTACGTCTTCTAATGGCCGATTCGGACTCTAATGCACATTACGGACTTTAATGTCCATTATGGATTTTAATGACCATTTTGACTTTAATATCATTATGGTAATTAATGGCAATTACGGCCATTAATGGCCAATACGGACTTTAATGGCCGTTACTGACTTTAATTGCCTGTATGGACTTTAATGTCCATTACGGCCTTTATGGCTATTATGGCCATTAATGGCCAATATGGACTGTAATGGCCGTTACGGACTTTAATTTCCTTTACGGACTTTAATGACCATTTCGACATGTAATGGCCATTATGACCTTTATGGCCACTATAAACTTTAATGGCCATTACGGCCTTTAATGGCCATTACGGCCTTTAATTGCCATTATGGACTTTAATAGCCATGACGGCATTTATGGGCATTATGGCCTTTAATGGCCAATACGGCCTTTAATGTCCATTACGGTATTTAATATCCATTACGGACTGAATGTCCATTACGAAATTAAATATCCATTATGGCCTTTAAAGGCCATTACGGACGTTAATGTCCATTACGGACATTATGTCCATTACAGACTTTAATGTCTATTTTGCCCTTTAATGGCCATTATGGAGTTTGAATACCAATATGCCTTTAATGTTCATTACGGCATTTAATGATCATTATGAACATTAATGGCCATCACGGTCTTTAATGGTCATTACAGCATTTAATGTCCCTTAAGGCCTTTATTGTCCATTATGGACTTTAATGTCAATTACTGCCTTTATGGAAATTACAATCTTTAATGGCCATTATGGCATTTAATGGCCATTACGGACTTTAATGTCAATTATGGACTTAATGGCCATTACGGCATTTATTGGACATTTCGGAAGTTATTTTCCATTTCGGACGTAAATGTCCATTTCAGCCTTTATACGCCATTACAGACATTAATGGACATTACGGACATTATAGCCATTATGGCATTTAGTGTTCCTTACTGATTTTTATGTCCATTACAGACTTTAAAAGCCATTACGGAGTTAATGTCCATTACGGCCTTTAATGGGCATTACATTCTTTAATGCCCATTACGGCCTTTATTGCCATTATGGCCTTTAATAGCAATTATGGCCAATATGGCCATTACTGACTTTAATGACCATTAAGGTATTTAATGGCCAATACGGATTTTAATTTCCATTACGGACTTTAATGACCATTATGACCTTTATGGCCATTACAGCCTTAAATGGCCATTACGGCCTTTAAAGGCCATTACGGACTTTAATATCCATTATGGCCTTAATGGCCATTACGACCTTAAATGGCCATTACAATTTCTAATGGCCAATACGGACTCTAATGTACATTACGGACTTTAATATCCATTATGGCCATTAATGTCCATTATTCCTTTTATGTTCATTATGGCAATTAGTGGCAATTACAGACATTAATGGCCAATACGGACTTTAATGGCCATTACTGACTTTAATTTCCATTATGGACATTAATGGCCATTACGGCCTTTATGGCTATTACGGCTTTTAATGGCCAATACTGAATTTAATGTCCATTACGGCCTTTATTGTCCTTCACGGACGTTAATGTCCATCAAGGCATTTATGGAAATTACGAACTTTAATGGTCATTGAGGCATCAAATGGCCATTACGGGATTGAATGTCCACAAAGGCATAAAATGACCATTATGGAATTTAATGTCGATTATGGACTTCATGGCCATTACGGCCTTTAAGGCCATTACGGACGTTAATGTCCATTACGGCCTTTAATGGCCAGTACGGGCTTTAATGGACATTACGGACTTTAATGTCCATTACGGCCTTTATTAACATTACGACCTTTAATGGCCATTAAGACCTTCATTGCCATTGGAGACTATAATGTCCATTACGGACGTTAATGTCCATTATGGACTTTAATGGCCATTACGGACTTAATGTCTATTATGGCCTTTAATGCCCATTGCGGATTTTAATGGCCATTACGGCCTTTAATTACCATTAAGGTGTTTAATGGCCATTACGGCCTTTGAGGCCATTACGGAGTTTAATTTCCATAACGGACTTTAATGAACATTACGATCTTTAATGGCCATTAAGACCTTTATGGCCATTACAGCCTATAATGTCCATTACGGACTTTAATGGTCATTACGGACTTTTATGTCCATTACGGACTTTAATGGCCATTACGTACTTAATGTCTGTTACGGACTTTAATGGGCATTACGGCCTTTAATTGCCATTATGTCTTTAATGGCCATTATGGTCTTTAATGGCCAATATGGACTTTAATAGCCATTACGGACTTTAATTTCCATTATGGGCTTTAATGACCATTTCGACATTTCATGGCCATTATGACCTTTATCGCCACTACAGCCTTTAATAGACATTACGGCCTTTATGGCCAATACGGACTTTAAATGCCATTGCGGACTTTAATGTCCATTACGGCCTTTATGGCTGTTAAGGACTTTAATGGCCAATACGGACTTTAATGGCCATTACGGACTTCAATATCCATTACGGATAATGGCCATTACGAACTTATATGGCCATTACGTCCTCTAATGGCCGATACGGACTCTAATGGACATTACGGACTTTAATGTCCATTATGGTCTATAATGACCATTATGCCTTTTATGGTCATTATGGTATTTAATGGCAATCACGGCCATTAATGTCCAATACGGACTTTAATGGCCGTTACTGACTTTAATTGCCATTATGGACTTTAATGTCCATTACAGCCTTTATGGCTATTATGGTCTTTAATGGCCAATATGGACTTTAATGGCCGTTACGGACTTTAATTTCATTTACGGACTTTAATGACCATTTCGACATGTAATGGCTATTATGACCTTTATGGCCACTATAGCCTTTAATGGCCATTACGGCCTTTAATGGCCATTACGGCCTTTAATTGCCATTCTGGACTTTAATGGCCATGACGGCATTTATGGACATCATGGACTTTAATGGCCATTACGGCCTTTAATGTCCATTACGGTATTTAATACCCATTATGACCTGAATGTCCATTATGAACTTAAATATCCATTACGGACTTTAAAGGCCATCACGGACTTTAATGTCGATTATGGAATTAATGGCCATTATGACCTTTAAGGGCCAATATGGCTTTAATGGCCTGTATGGACTTAATGGCCATTACAAAATTTAATTTCCTTTATGGACTTTAATGGACATTATGAACTTTAAAGGCCATTACGGACTTTAATGTCGATTATGGAATTAATGGCCATTATGACCTTTAAGGGCCAATATGGCCTTTAATGGCCCGTATGGACTTAAGGGCCATTACGAAATTTAATTTCCTTTATGGACTTTAATGGACATTATGAACTTTAATGGCCATTACAGACTTTAATATCCATTACGGCCTTCATGGCCATTACGACCTTAAATGGGCATTACGAACTCTAATGGCCGATACGGACTCTAATGGACATTACGGACTTAATGTCTGTTATGGACTTTAATGGGCATTACGGCCATTAATTGCCATTATATCTTTAATGGCCAATATGGCCTTTAATGGCCCATATGAACTTTAATGGCCATTACGAAATTTAATTTTCTTTACGGACTTTAATGGACATTATGAACTTTAATGGCCATTAAGGCTTTTAATGTCCATTCGGCCTTTATTGTCCATTACGGACTTTAATGTCCATTAGGGCCTTTTTGGAAATTACGACCTTTAATGGCCACTACGGCATTAAATAACCATTATGGGCTTGAATGTCCACTACTTCATTAAATGGCCATTATGGAATTTAATGTCGATTATGGACTTCATGGCCATTACGGCCTTTAAGGCCAATATGGACTTTAATGTCCATTACGGTCTTTAATGGCCAGTACGGGCTTTAATGGACATTACGGCCTTTAAGGTCCATTACGGCCTTTATGAACATTACGACCTTTAATGGCCATTAAGAACTTCATTGCCATTGCAGCCTATAATGTCCATTACGGACGTTAATGTCCATTATGGATTTCAATGGCTATTACGGACTTAATGTCTATTATGGCCTTTAATGCCCATTGCGGATTTTATTGGCCATTACGGCCTTTAATTACAATTAAGGAGTTTAATGTCCATTACGGCCTATGAGGCCATTACGGACTTTAATTTCCATAACGAACTTTAATGAACATTACGATCTTTAATGGCCATTAAGACCTTTATGGCCATTACAACCTGTAATGTCCATTACGGACTTTTATGTCCATTACGGACTTTAATGGGTATTACGTACTTAATGTCTGTTACGGACTTTAATGGGCATTACGGCCTTTAATTGCCATTATGGCTTTAATGGCCATTATGGTCTTTAATGGCCAATATGTACTTTAATAGCCATTACGGACGTTAATTTCTATTACGGACTTTAATGACCATTTCGACATTTAAAGGCCATTATGACCTTTATCGCCACTACAGCCTTTAATAGACATTACGGCCTAATGGCCAATACGGACTTTAATATCCATTACGGGCTTAAAGGCCATTACGACCTTAAATGGCCATTACGTCTTCTAATGGCCGATTCGGACTCTAATGCACATTACGGACTTTAATGTCCATTATGGACTTTAATGACCATTTTGACTTTAATATCATTATGGTAATTAATGGCAATTACGGCCATTAATGGCCAATACGGACTTTAATGGCCGTTACTGACTTTAATTGCCTGTATGGACTTTAATGTCCATTACGGCCTTTATGGCTATTATGGCCATTAATGGCCAATATGGACTGTAATGGCCGTTACGGACTTTAATTTCCTTTACAGACTTTAATGACCATTTCGACATGTAATGGCCATTATGACCTTTATGGCCACTATAAACTTTAATGGCCATTACGGCCTTTAATGGCCATTACGGCCTTTAATTGCCATTATGGACTTTAATAGCCATGACGGCATTTATGGGCATTATGGCCTTTAATGGCCAATACGGCCTTTAATGTCCATTACGGTATTTAATATCCATTACGGACTGAATGTCCATTACGAAATTAAATATCCATTATGGCCTTTAAAGGCCATTACGGACGTTAATGTCCATTACGGACATTATGTCCATTACAGACTTTAATGTCTATTTTGCCCTTTAATGGCCATTATGGAGTTTGAATACCAATATGCCTTTAATGTTCATTACGGCATTTAATGATCATTATGAACATTAATGGCCATCACGGTCTTTAATGGTCATTACAGCATTTAATGTCCCTTAAGGCCTTTATTGTCCATTATGGACTTTAATGTCAATTACTGCCTTTATGGAAATTACAATCTTTAATGGCCATTATGGCATTTAATGGCCATTACGGACTTTAATGTCAATTATGGACTTAATGGCCATTACGGCATTTATTGGACATTTCGGAAGTTATTTTCCATTTCGGACGTAAATGTCCATTTCAGCCTTTATACGCCATTACAGACATTAATGGACATTACGGACATTATAGCCATTATGGCATTTAGTGTTCCTTACTGATTTTTATGTCCATTACAGACTTTAAAAGCCATTACGGAGTTAATGTCCATTACGGCCTTTAATGGGCATTACATTCTTTAATGCCCATTACGGCCTTTATTGCCATTATGGCCTTTAATAGCAATTATGGCCAATATGGCCATTACTGACTTTAATGACCATTAAGGTATTTAATGGCCAATACGGATTTTAATTTCCATTACGGACTTTAATGACCATTATGACCTTTATGGCCATTACAGCCTTAAATGGCCATTACGGCCTTTAAAGGCCATTACGGACTTTAATATCCATTATGGCCTTAATGGCCATTACGACCTTAAATGGCCATTACAATTTCTAATGGCCAATACGGACTCTAATGTACATTACGGACTTTAATATCCATTATGGCCATTAATGTCCATTATTCCTTTTATGTTCATTATGGCAATTAGTGGCAATTACAGACATTAATGGCCAATACGGACTTTAATGGCCATTACTGACTTTAATTTCCATTATGGACATTAATGGCCATTACGGCCTTTATGGCTATTACGGCTTTTAATGGCCAATACTGAATTTAATGTCCATTACGGCCTTTATTGTCCTTCACGGACGTTAATGTCCATCAAGGCATTTATGGAAATTACGAACTTTAATGGTCATTGAGGCATCAAATGGCCATTACGGGATTGAATGTCCACAAAGGCATAAAATGACCATTATGGAATTTAATGTCGATTATGGACTTCATGGCCATTACGGCCTTTAAGGCCATTACGGACGTTAATGTCCATTACGGCCTTTAATGGCCAGTACGGGCTTTAATGGACATTACGGACTTTAATGTCCATTACGGCCTTTATTAACATTATGACCTTTAATGGCCATTAAGACCTTCATTGCCATTGGAGACTATAATGTCCATTACGGACGTTAATGTCCATTATGGACTTTAATGGCCATTACGGACTTAATGTCTATTATGGCCTTTAATGCCCATTGCGGATTTTAATGGCCATTACGGCCTTTAATTACCATTAAGGTGTTTAATGGCCATTACGGCCTTTGAGGCCATTACGGAGTTTAATTTCCATAACGGACTTTAATGAACATTACGATCTTTAATGGCCATTAAGAACTTTATGGCCATTACAGCCTATAATGTCCATTACGGACTTTAATGGTCATTACGGACTTTTATGTCCATTACGGACTTTAATGGCCATTACGTACTTAATGTCTGTTACGGACTTTAATGGGCATTACGGCCTTTAATTGCCATTATGTCTTTAATGGCCATTATGGTCTTTAATGGCCAATATGGACTTTAATAGCCATTACGGACTTTAATTTCCATTATGGGCTTTAATGACCATTTCGACATTTCATGGCCATTATGACCATTATCGCCACTACAGCCTTTAATAGACATTACGGCCTTTATTGCCAATACGGACTTTAAATGCCATTGCGGACTTTAATGTCCATTACGGCCTTTATGGCTGTTAAGGACTTTAATGGCCAATACGGACTTTAATGGCCATTACGGACTTCAATATCCATTACGGATAATGGCCATTACGAACTTATATGGCCATTACGTCCTCTAATGGCCGATACGGACTCTAATGGACATTACGGACTTTAATGTCCATTATGGTCTATAATGACCATTATGCCTTTTATGGTCATTATGGTATTTAATGGCAATCACGGCCATTAATGTCCAATACGGACTTTAATGGCCGTTACTGACTTTAATTGCCATTATGGACTTTAATGTCCATTACAGCCTTTATGGCTATTATGGTCTTTAATGGCCAATATGGACTTTAATGGCCGTTACGGACTTTAATTTCATTTACGGACTTTAATGACCATTTCGACATGTAATGGCTATTATGACCTTTATGGCCACTATAGCCTTTAATGGCCATTACGGCCTTTAATGGCCATTACGGCCTTTAATTGCCATTCTGGACTTTAATGGCCATGACGGCATTTATGGACATCATGGACTTTAATGGCCATTACGGCCTTTAATGTCCATTACGGTATTTAATACCCATTATGACCTGAATGTCCATTATGAACTTAAATATCCATTACGGACTTTAAAGGCCATCACGGACTTTAATGTCGATTATGGAATTAATGGCCATTATGACCTTTAAGGGCCAATATGGCTTTAATGGCCTGTATGGACTTAATGGCCATTACAAAATTTAATTTCCTTTATGGACTTTAATGGACATTATGAACTTTAAAGGCCATTACGGACTTTAATGTCGATTATGGAATTAATGGCCATTATGACCTTTAAGGGCCAATATGGCCTTTAATGGCCCGTATGGACTTAAGGGCCATTACGAAATTTAATTTCCTTTATGGACTTTAATGGACATTATGAACTTTAATGGCCATTACAGACTTTAATATCCATTACGGCCTTCATGGCCATTACGACCTTAAATGGGCATTACGAACTCTAATGGCCGATACGGACTCTAATGGACATTACGGACTTAATGTCTGTTATGGACTTTAATGGGCATTACGGCCATTAATTGCCATTATATCTTTAATGGCCAATATGGCCTTTAATGGCCCATATGAACTTTAATGGCCATTACGAAATTTAATTTTCTTTACGGACTTTAATGGACATTATGAACTTTAATGGCCATTAAGGCTTTTAATGTCCACTCGGCCTTTATTGTCCATTACGGACTTTAATGTCCATTAGGGCCTTTTTGGAAATTACGACCTTTAATGGCCACTACGGCATTAAATAACCATTATGGGCTTGAATGTCCACTACTTCATTAAATGGCCATTATGGAATTTAATGTCGATTATGGACTTCATGGCCATTACGGCCTTTAAGGCCAATATGGACTTTAATGTCCATTACGGTCTTTAATGGCCAGTACGGGCTTTAATGGACATTACGGCCTTTAAGGTCCATTACGGCCTTTATGAACATTACGACCTTTAATGGCCATTAAGAACTTCATTGCCATTGCAGCCTATAATGTCCATTACGGACGTTAATGTCCATTATGGATTTCAATGGCTATTACGGACTTAATGTCTATTATGGCCTTTAATGCCCATTGCGGATTTTATTGGCCATTACGGCCTTTAATTACAATTAAGGAGTTTAATGTCCATTACGGCCTATGAGGCCATTACGGACTTTAATTTCCATAACGAACTTTAATGAACATTACGATCTTTAATGGCCATTAAGACCTTTATGGCCATTACAACCTGTAATGTCCATTACGGACTTTTATGTCCATTACGGACTTTAATGGGTATTACGTACTTAATGTCTGTTACGGACTTTAATGGGCATTACGGCCTTTAATTGCCATTATGGCTTTAATGGCCATTATGGTCTTTAATGGCCAATATGTACTTTAATAGCCATTACGGACGTTAATTTCTATTACGGACTTTAATGACCATTTCGACATTTAAAGGCCATTATGACCTTTATCGCCACTACAGCCTTTAATAGACATTACGGCCTAATGGCCAATACGGACTTTAATATCCATTACGGGCTTAAAGGCCATTACGACCTTAAATGGCCATTACGTCTTCTAATGGCCGATTCGGACTCTAATGCACATTACGGACTTTAATGTCCATTATGGACTTTAATGACCATTTTGACTTTAATATCATTATGGTAATTAATGGCAATTACGGCCATTAATGGCCAATACGGACTTTAATGGCCGTTACTGACTTTAATTGCCTGTATGGACTTTAATGTCCATTACGGCCTTTATGGCTATTATGGCCATTAATGGCCAATATGGACTGTAATGGCCGTTACGGACTTTAATTTCCTTTACGGACTTTAATGACCATTTCGACATGTAATGGCTATTATGACCTTTATGGCCACTATAGCCTTTAATGGCCATTACGGCCTTTAATGGCCATTACGGCCTTTAATTGCCATTCTGGACTTTAATGGCCATGATGGCATTTATGGACATCATGGACTTTAATGTCCATTACGGTCTTTAATGTCCATTACGGTATTTAATACCCATTATGACCTGAATGTCCATTATGAACTTAAATATCCATTACGGACTTTAAAGGCCATCACGGACTTTAATGTCGATTATGGAATTAATGGCCATTATGACCTTTAAGGGCCAATATGGCTTTAATGGCCTGTATGGACTTAATGGCCTTTACAAAATTTAATTTCCTTTATGGACTTTAATGGACATTATGAACTTTAAAGGCCATTACGGACTTTAATGTCGATTATGGAATTAATGACCATTATGACCTTTAAGGGCCAATATGGCCTTTAATGGCCCGTATGGACTTAAGGGCCATTACGAAATTTAATTTCCTTTATGGACTTTAATGGACATTATGAACTTTAATGGCCATTACAGACTTTAATATCCATTACGGCCTTCATGGCCATTACGACCTTAAATGGGCATTACGAACTCTAATGGCCGATACGGACTCTAATGGACATTACGGACTTAATGTCTGTTATGGACTTTAATGGGCATTACGGCCATTAATTGCCATTATATCTTTAATGGCCAATATGGCCTTTAATGGCCCATATGAACTTTAATGGCCATTACGAAATTTAATTTTCTTTACGGACTTTAATGGACATTATGAACTTTAATGGCCATTAAGGCTTTTAATGTCCACTCGGCCTTTATTGTCCATTACGGACTTTAATGTCCATTAGGGCCTTTTTGGAAATTACGACCTTTAATGGCCACTACGGCATTAAATAACCATTATGGGCTTGAATGTCCACTACTTCATTAAATGGCCATTATGGAATTTAATGTCGATTATGGACTTCATGGCCATTACGGCCTTTAAGGCCAATATGGACTTTAATGTCCATTACGGTCTTTAATGGCCAGTACGGGCTTTAATGGACATTACGGCCTTTAAGGTCCATTACGGCCTTTATGAACATTACGACCTTTAATGGCCATTAAGAACTTCATTGCCATTGCAGCCTATAATGTCCATTACGGACGTTAATGTCCATTATGGATTTCAATGGCTATTACGGACTTAATGTCTATTATGGCCTTTAATGCCCATTGCGGATTTTATTGGCCATTACGGCCTTTAATTACAATTAAGGAGTTTAATGTCCATTACGGCCTATGAGGCCATTACGGACTTTAATTTCCATAACGAACTTTAATGAACATTACGATCTTTAATGGCCATTAAGACCTTTATGGCCATTACAACCTGTAATGTCCATTACGGACTTTTATGTCCATTACGGACTTTAATGGGTATTACGTACTTAATGTCTGTTACGGACTTTAATGGGCATTACGGCCTTTAATTGCCATTATGGCTTTAATGGCCATTATGGTCTTTAATGGCCAATATGTACTTTAATAGCCATTACGGACGTTAATTTCTATTACGGACTTTAATGACCATTTCGACATTTAAAGGCCATTATGACCTTTATCGCCACTACAGCCTTTAATAGACATTACGGCCTAATGGCCAATACGGACTTTAATATCCATTACGGGCTTAAAGGCCATTACGACCTTAAATGGCCATTACGTCTTCTAATGGCCGATTCGGACTCTAATGCACATTACGGACTTTAATGTCCATTATGGACTTTAATGACCATTTTGACTTTAATATCATTATGGTAATTAATGGCAATTACGGCCATTAATGGCCAATACGGACTTTAATGGCCGTTACTGACTTTAATTGCCTGTATGGACTTTAATGTCCATTACGGCCTTTATGGCTATTATGGCCATTAATGGCCAATATGGACTGTAATGGCCGTTACGGACTTTAATTTCCTTTACGGACTTTAATGACCATTTCGACATGTAATGGCCATTATGACCTTTATGGCCACTATAAACTTTAATGGCCATTACGGCCTTTAATGGCCATTACGGCCTTTAATTGCCATTATGGACTTTAATAGCCATGACGGCATTTATGGGCATTATGGCCTTTAATGGCCAATACGGCCTTTAATGTCCATTACGGTATTTAATATCCATTACGGACTGAATGTCCATTACGAACTTAAATATCCATTATGGCCTTTAAAGGCCATTACGGACGTTAATGTCCATTACGGACATTATGTCCATTACAGACTTTAATGTCCATTTTGCCCTTTAATGGCCATTATGGAGTTTGAATACCAATATGCCTTTAATGTTCATTACGGCATTTAATGGCCATTATGAACATTAATGGCCATCATGGTCTTTAATGGTCATTACAGCATTTAATGTCCCTTAAGGCCTTTATTGTCCATTATGGACTTTAATGTCAATTACTGCCTTTATGGAAATTACAATCTTTAATGGCCATTATGGCATTTAATGGCCATTACGGACTTTAATGTCAATTATGGACTTAATGGCCATTACGGCATTTATTGGACATTTCGGAAGTTATTTTCCATTTCGGACGTAAATGTCCATTTCAGCCTTTATACGCCATTACAGACATTAATGGACATTACGGACATTATAGCCATTATGGCATTTAGTGTTCCTTACTGATTTTTATGTCCATTACAGACTTTAAAAGCCATTACGGAGTTAATGTCCATTACGGCCTTTAATGGGCATTACATTCTTTAATGCCCATTACGGCCTTTATTGCCATTATGGCCTTTAATAGCAATTATGGCCAATATGGCCATTACTGACTTTAATGACCATTAAGGTATTTAATGGCCAATACGGATTTTAATTTCCATTACGGACTTTAATGACCATTATGACCTTTATGGCCATTACAGCCTTAAATGGCCATTACGGCCTTTAAAGGCCATTACGGACTTTAATATCCATTATGGCCTTAATGGCCATTACGACCTTAAATGGCCATTACAATTTCTAATGGCCAATACGGACTCTAATGTACATTACGGACTTTAATATCCATTATGGCCATTAATGTCCATTATTCCTTTTATGTTCATTATGGCAATTAGTGGCAATTACAGACATTAATGGCCAATACGGACTTTAATGGCCATTACTGACTTTAATTTCCATTATGGACATTAATGGCCATTACGGCCTTTATGGCTATTACGGCTTTTAATGGCCAATACTGAATTTAATGTCCATTACGGCCTTTATTGTCCTTCACGGACGTTAATGTCCATCAAGGCATTTATGGAAATTACGAACTTTAATGGTCATTGAGGCATCAAATGGCCATTACGGGATTGAATGTCCACAAAGGCATAAAATGACCATTATGGAATTTAATGTCGATTATGGACTTCATGGCCATTACGGCCTTTAAGGCCATTACGGACGTTAATGTCCATTACGGCCTTTAATGGCCAGTACGGGCTTTAATGGACATTACGGACTTTAATGTCCATTACGGCCTTTATTAACATTATGACCTTTAATGGCCATTAAGACCTTCATTGCCATTGGAGACTATAATGTCCATTACGGACGTTAATGTCCATTATGGACTTTAATGGCCATTACGGACTTAATGTCTATTATGGCCTTTAATGCCCATTGCGGATTTTAATGGCCATTACGGCCTTTAATTACCATTAAGGTGTTTAATGGCCATTACGGCCTTTGAGGCCATTACGGAGTTTAATTTCCATAACGGACTTTAATGAACATTACGATCTTTAATGGCCATTAAGACCTTTATGGCCATTACAGCCTATAATGTCCATTACGGACTTTAATGGTCATTACGGACTTTTATGTCCATTACGGACTTTAATGGCCATTACGTACTTAATGTCTGTTACGGACTTTAATGGGCATTACGGCCTTTAATTGCCATTATGTCTTTAATGGCCATTATGGTCTTTAATGGCCAATATGGACTTTAATAGCCATTACGGACTTTAATTTCCATTATGGGCTTTAATGACCATTTCGACATTTCATGGCCATTATGACCTTTATCGCCACTACAGCCTTTAATAGACATTACGGCCTTTATGGCCAATACGGACTTTAAATGCCATTGCGGACTTTAATGTCCATTACGGCCTTTATGGCTGTTAAGGACTTTAATGGCCAATACGGACTTTAATGGCCATTACGGACTTCAATATCCATTACGGATAATGGCCATTACGAACTTATATGGCCATTACGTCCTCTAATGGCCGATACGGACTCTAATGGACATTACGGACTTTAATGTCCATTACAGTCTTTAATGGCCATTACGTACTTAATGTCTGTTATGGACTTTATTGGGCATTACGGACTTTAATTGCCATTATGGCTTTAATGGCCATTATGGTCTTTAATGGCCAATATGGACTTTAATAGCCATTACGGACATTAATTTCGATTACGGACTTTAATGACCATTTCGACATTTAATGGCCATTATGACCTTTATCGGCACTACAGCCTTTAATAGACATTACGGCCTTTATGGCCAATACGGACTTTAATTGCCATTGCGGACTTTAATGTCCATTAGGGCCTTTATGTCTATTAAGGCCTTTAATGGCCAATACGGACTTTAATGGCTATTAAGGACTTTAATATCCATTACGGACTTAATGGCCGTTACGACCTTAAATGGCCATTACGTCCTCTAATGGCCGATACGGACTCTAATGGACATTACGGACTTTAATGTCCATTATGGTCTATAATGACCATTATGCCTTTTATGGTCATTATGGTATTTAATGGCAATCACGGCCATTAATGTCCAATACGGACTTTAATGGCCGTTACTGACTTTAATTGCCATTATGGACTTTAATGTCCATTACAGCCTTTATGGCTATTATGGTCTTTAATGGCCAATATGGACTTTAATGGCCGTTATGGACTTTAATTTCATTTACGGACTTTAATGACCATTTCGACATGTAATGGCTATTATGACCTTTATGGCCACTATAGCCTTTAATGGCCATTACGGCCTTTAATGGCCATTACGGCCTTTAATTGCCATTCTGGACTTTAATGGCCATGACGGCATTTATGGACATCATGGACTTTAATGGCCATTACGGCCTTTAATGTCCATTACGGTATTTAATACCCATTATGACCTGAATGTCCATTATGAACTTAAATATCCATTACGGACTTTAAAGGCCATCACGGACTTTAATGTCGATTATGGAATTAATGGCCATTATGACCTTTAAGGGCCAATATGGCTTTAATGGCCTGTATGGACTTAATGGCCATTACAAAATTTAATTTCCTTTATGGACTTTAATGGACATTATGAACTTTAAAGGCCATTACGAACTTTAATGTCGATTATGGAATTAATGGCCATTATGACCTTTAAGGGCCAATATGGCCTTTAATGGCCCGTATGGACTTAAGGGCCATTACGAAATTTAATTTCCTTTATGGACTTTAATGGACATTATGAACTTTAATGGCCATTACAGACTTTAATATCCATTACGGCCTTCATGGCCATTACGACCTTAAATGGGCATTACGAACTCTAATGGCCGATACGGACTCTAATGGACATTACGGACTTAATGTCTGTTATGGACTTTAATGGGCATTACGGCCATTAATTGCCATTATATCTTTAATGGCCAATATGGCCTTTAATGGCCCATATGAACTTTAATGGCCATTACGAAATTTAATTTTCTTTACGGACTTTAATGGACATTATGAACTTTAATGGCCATTAAGGCTTTTAATGTCCATTCGGCCTTTATTGTCCATTACGGACTTTAATGTCCATTAGGGCCTTTTTGGAAATTACGACCTTTAATGGCCACTACGGCATTAAATAACCATTATGGGCTTGAATGTCCACTACTTCATTAAATGGCCATTATGGAATTTAATGTCGATTATGGACTTCATGGCCATTACGGCCTTTAAGGCCAATATGGACTTTAATGTCCATTACGGTCTTTAATGGCCAGTACGGGCTTTAATGGACATTACGGCCTTTAAGGTCCATTACGGCCTTTATGAACATTACGACCTTTAATGGCCATTAAGAACTTCATTGCCATTGCAGCCTATAATGTCCATTACGGACGTTAATGTCCATTATGGATTTCAATGGCTATTACGGACTTAATGTCTATTATGGCCTTTAATGCCCATTGCGGATTTTATTGGCCATTACGGCCTTTAATTACAATTAAGGAGTTTAATGTCCATTACGGCCTATGAGGCCATTACGGACTTTAATTTCCATAACGAACTTTAATGAACATTACGATCTTTAATGGCCATTAAGACCTTTATGGCCATTACAACCTGTAATGTCCATTACGGACTTTTATGTCCATTACGGACTTTAATGGGTATTACGTACTTAATGTCTGTTACGGACTTTAATGGGCATTACGGCCTTTAATTGCCATTATGGCTTTAATGGCCATTATGGTCTTTAATGGCCAATATGTACTTTAATAGCCATTACGGACGTTAATTTCTATTACGGACTTTAATGACCATTTCGACATTTAAAGGCCATTATGACCTTTATCGCCACTACAGCCTTTAATAGACATTACGGCCTAATGGCCAATACGGACTTTAATATCCATTACGGGCTTAAAGGCCATTACGACCTTAAATGGCCATTACGTCTTCTAATGGCCGATTCGGACTCTAATGCACATTACGGACTTTAATGTCCATTATGGACTTTAATGACCATTTTGACTTTAATATCATTATGGTAATTAATGGCAATTACGGCCATTAATGGCCAATACGGACTTTAATGGCCGTTACTGACTTTAATTGCCTGTATGGACTTTAATGTCCATTACGGCCTTTATGGCTATTATGGCCATTAATGGCCAATATGGACTGTAATGGCCGTTACGGACTTTAATTTCCTTTACGGACTTTAATGACCATTTCGACATGTAATGGCCATTATGACCTTTATGGCCACTATAAACTTTAATGGCCATTACGGCCTTTAATGGCCATTACGGCCTTTAATTGCCATTATGGACTTTAATAGCCATGACGGCATTTATGGGCATTATGGCCTTTAATGGCCAATACGGCCTTTAATGTCCATTACGGTATTTAATATCCATTACGGACTGAATGTCCATTACGAACTTAAATATCCATTATGGCCTTTAAAGGCCATTACGGACGTTAATGTCCATTACGGACATTATGTCCATTACAGACTTTAATGTCCATTTTGCCCTTTAATGGCCATTATGGAGTTTGAATACCAATATGCCTTTAATGTTCATTACGGCATTTAATGGCCATTATGAACATTAATGGCCATCATGGTCTTTAATGGTCATTACAGCATTTAATGTCCCTTAAGGCCTTTATTGTCCATTATGGACTTTAATGTCAATTACTGCCTTTATGGAAATTACAATCTTTAATGGCCATTATGGCATTTAATGGCCATTACGGACTTTAATGTCAATTATGTACTTAATGGCCATTACGGCATTTATTGGACATTTCGGAAGTTATTTTCCATTTCGGACGTAAATGTCCATTTCAGCCTTTATACGCCATTACAGACATTAATGGACATTACGGACATTATAGCCATTATGGCATTTAGTGTTCCTTACTGATTTTTATGTCCATTACAGACTTTAAAAGCCATTACGGAGTTAATGTCCATTACGGCCTTTAATGGGCATTACATTCTTTAATGCCCATTATGGCCTTTATTGCCATTATGGCCTTTAATAGCAATTATGGCCAATATGGCCATTACTGACTTTAATGACCATTAAGGTATTTAATGGCCAATACGGATTTTAATTTCCATTACGGACTTTAATGACCATTATGACCTTTATGGCCATTACAGCCTTAAATGGCCATTACGGCCTTTAAAGGCCATTACGGACTTTAATATCCATTATGGCCTTAATGGCCATTACGACCTTAAATGGCCATTACAATTTCTAATGGCCAATACGGACTCTAATGTACATTACGGACTTTAATATCCATTATGGCCATTAATGTCCATTATTCCTTTTATGTTCATTATGGCAATTAGTGGCAATTACAGACATTAATGGCCAATACGGACTTTAATGGCCATTACTGACTTTAATTTCCATTATGGACATTAATGGCCATTACGGCCTTTATGGCTATTACGGCTTTTAATGGCCAATACTGAATTTAATGTCCATTACGGCCTTTATTGTCCTTCACGGACGTTAATGTCCATCAAGGCATTTATGGAAATTACGAACTTTAATGGTCATTGAGGCATCAAATGGCCATTACGGGATTGAATGTCCACAGAGGCATAAAATGACCATTATGGAATTTAATGTCGATTATGGACTTCATGGCCATTACGGCCTTTAAGGCCATTACGGACGTTAATGTCCATTACGGCCTTTAATGGCCAGTACGGGCTTTAATGGACATTACGGACTTTAATGTCCATTACGGCCTTTATTAACATTATGACCTTTAATGGCCATTAAGACCTTCATTGCCATTGGAGACTATAATGTCCATTACGGACGTTAATGTCCATTATGGACTTTAATGGCCATTACGGACTTAATGTCTATTATGGCCTTTAATGCCCATTGCGGATTTTAATGGCCATTACGGCCTTTAATTACCATTAAGGTGTTTAATGGCCATTACGGCCTTTGAGGCCATTACGGAGTTTAATTTCCATAACGGACTTTAATGAACATTACGATCTTTAATGGCCATTAAGACCTTTATGGCCATTACAGCCTATAATGTCCATTACGGACTTTAATGGTCATTACGGACTTTTATGTCCATTACGGACTTTAATGGCCATTACGTACTTAATGTCTGTTACGGACTTTAATGGGCATTACGGCCTTTAATTGCCATTATGTCTTTAATGTCCATTATGGTCTTTAATGGCCAATATGGACTTTAATAGCCATTACGGACTTTAATTTCCATTATGGGCTTTAATGACCATTTCGACATTTCATGGCCATTATGACCTTTATCGCCACTACAGCCTTTAATAGACATTACGGCCTTTATGGCCAATACGGACTTTAAATGCCATTGCGGACTTTAATGTCCATTACGGCCTTTATGGCTGTTAAGGACTTTAATGGCCAATACGGACTTTAATATCCATTACGGATAATGGCCATTACGTCCTCTAATGGCCGATACGGACTCTAATGGACATTACGGACTTTAATGTACATTATGGTCTTTAATGACCATTATGTCTTTTCTGGCCATTAAGGTAATTAATGGCAATCACGGCCATTAATGGCCAATACGGACTTTAATGGCCGGTAATGACTTTAATTGCCTTTATGGACTTTAATGTCCATTACACCTTTATGGCTATTATGCCTTTAATGGCCAATATGGACTTTCATGGCCATTACAGACTTCAATTTCCTTTACGGACTTTAATGACCATTTCGACATGTAATGGCTATTATGACTTTATGGCCACTATAGCCTTTAATGACCATTACGGCCTTTAATGGCCATTACGGTCTTTAATTGCCATTATGGACTTTAATGTCCCTGACGGCATTTATGGACATTATGGCCTTTAATGGACAATAAGGCCTTTAATGTCCATTACGGTCTTTAATGTCCATTATGGTATTTAATGTCCATTACGGACTAAATGTCCACTATGAACTTAAATATCCATTACGGCCTTTAAAGGCCAATACGGACATTAATGGCCATTACAGACATTATGCACATTACAGACTTTAATGTCCATTTCGCCCTTTAATGGCCATTACGGAATTGAAGACCAATATGCCTCTAATGTTCATTACGGCATTTAATGGCCATTATGAACATTAATGGCCATCATGGATTTAATGGTCATTACGGCATTTAATGTCAATTACAGCCTTTATTGTCCATTACAGACTTTAATGTCAATTACTGCCTTTATGGAAATTACAATCTTTAATGGCCATTATGGCATTTAATGGCCATTACAGACTTTAATGTCGAATATGGACTTAATGGCCATTACGGCATTTAATGGACATTAAGGAAGTTATTTTCCATTTCGGACGTAAATGTCCATTTCGGCCTTTATAGGCCATTACAGACATTAATGGACATTACGGACATATAGCCTTTATGGCATTTAGTGTTCATTACGAACTATTATGTCCATTACAGACTTTAAAAGCTATTACGGAGTTAATGTCCAGTACGGACTTTAATGGGCATTATGGCCTGTAATGCCCATTACGGCCTTTAATTGCCATTATGGCCTTTAATAGCAATTATGGCCAATATGGCCATTACTGACTTTTATGACCATTAAGGTATTTAATGGCCAATACGGACTTTAATATCCATTATGGACTTAATGACCATTAAGACCTTTATGGCCATTACAGCCTTAAATGGCCATTACGGCCTGTAATGGCCATTATGATTTCTAATGGTCGATACGGACTCTAATGGACATTATGGACTATAATATCCATTATGGCCATTAATGACCAGTTTTCCTTTTATGTTCATTATGGCAATTAATGGCAATTACGGACATTAATAGCCAATACGGATTTAATGTCCATTACTGACTTTAATTGCCATTACGGACATTAGTGGCCATTACGGCCTTTATGGCCATTACGGCTTTTAATGGCCAATACTGAATTTAATGTCCATTACAGCCTTTCTTGTCCTTCACGGATGTTAATGTCCATCAAGGCAATTATGGAAATTACGAACTTTAATGGTCATTGCGGCATAAATGGCCATTACGGGCTTGATTGTCCACAAAGGCATTAAATGGCCATTATGGAATTTAATGTCGATTATGGACTTCATGGCCATTACGGCCTTTATGGCCATTACGGACTTTAATGTCCATTGCGGCCTTTAATGGCCAGTATGGGCTTTAATGGACAATACGGCCTTTAATGTCCCTTATGGCCTTTATGAACATTATGACCTTTAATGGCCATTAAGACCTTCACTGCCATTGCAGCCTATAATGTCCATTACGGACATTACGGACGTTAATGTCCATTATGGACTTATATGGCCATTACGGACTTAATGTCTATTATGGCCTTTAATGCCCATTGCGGATTTTAATGGCCATTATGGCCTTTAATTACAATTAATGTGTTTAATGGCCATTAGGGCCTTTGAGGCAATTACGGACTTTAATTTCCATAACGGAATTTAATGAACAATAAGATCTTTAATGGCCATTAAGACCTTTATGGCCATTACAGCCTATAATGTCCATTACGGACTTTAATGGCCATTACGTACTTAATGTCTGTTATGAACTTTAATGGGCATTACAGCCTTTAATTGCCATTATGTCTTTAATGGCCATTATGGTCTTTAATGGCCAAATGGACTTTAATAGCCATTTTGGACTTTAATTTCCACTACGGACTGTAATGACCATTTCGATATTTAATGGCCATTATGACCTTTATCGTCACTACAGCCTTTAATAGACATTACGACCTTTATGGCCAATATGGAATTTAAATGCCATTTCAGACTTTAATGTCCATTACGGCCTTTATGGCTATTAAGGCCTTTAATGGCCAATACGGACTTTAATGGCCATTACGGACTTTAATATCCATTACGGATAATGGCCATTACTACCTTAAATGGCCATTACGTCCTCTAATGGCCGATACGAACTCTAATGGACATTATGGACTTTAATATCCATTATGTTCTTTTATGACCATTTTGCCATTTTGGTCATTATCGTAATTAATGTCCATTACAGACTTTAATGGCCAGTACGGGCTTTAATGGACATTAAATGCCGTAATGTCCATTAAATGCCATAATGTCCAGATTTTTATGTCCATAACAAACTTTAAAAGCCATTACGGAGTTAATGCCCATTACGGCCTTTAATTGCCATTATGGACTTTAATAGCAATTATGGCCATTACTGACTTTAATGACCATTATGGTCTTTAATGGCCAATATGGACTTTAATAGCCATTACGGACTTTAATTTAAATTACGGACTTTAATGAGCATTTCGATATTTAATGGCCATTATGACCTTTATCGCCACTACAGCCTTTAATAGACATTACGGCCTTTATGGCCAATACGGACATTAAATGCCATTGCGGACTTTAATGTCCATTACGGACTTAATGGCCATTACGACCTTAAATGGCCATTACATCTTCTAATGTCCGATACGGAATCTAAAGGACATTACGGACTTTAATGTCCATTATGGTCTTTAATGACCATTATGCCTTTTATGGTCATTATGGTAATTAATGGCAATCACGGCCATTAATGGCCAATACGGACTTTAATGGCCGTTACTGACTTTAATTGCCATTATGGACTTTAATGTCCATTACGGCCTTTATGGCTATTAAGGCCTTTAATGGCCAATACGGCCTTTAATGTCCATTACGGCCTTTAATGTCCATTGCGGTATTTAATATCCTTACGGCCTGAATGTCCATTACGAACTTAAATATCCATTACGGCCTTTAAAGGCCATTACGGACGTTAATGGCCATTACGGACAATATGGCCATTACAGACTTTAATGTCCATTTCGCCCTTTAATGGCCATTACGGAGTTTGAAGACCAATATGCCTTTAATGTTCATTACGGCATTTAATGGCCATTATGATCATTAATGGCCCTCATGGATTTAATGGTCATTACGGCATTTAATGTCCATTACGGCCTTTTTTGTCCATTATGAACTTTAATGTCAATTACTGCCTTTATGGAAATTACAATCTTTAATGGCCATTATGGCTCTTAATGGCCATTACGGACTTTAATGTCGTTTATGGACTTAATGGCCATTACGGCATTTAATGGACATTACGGAAGTTATTTTCCATTTCGGACGTAAATGTCCATTTCGGCCTTTATAGGCCATTACAGACATTAATGGACATTAAGGACATTATAGCCATTATGACATTTAGTGTTCATTACAGATTTTTATGTCCATTACAGACTTAAAAGCCATTACGGAGTTAATGCCCATTACGGCCTTTAATTGCCATTATGGACTTTAATAGCAATTATGGCCAATATGGCCATTACTGACTTTAATGACCATTAAGGTATTTAATGGCCAATACGGACTTTAATTTCCATTACGGTCTTTAATGACCATTACGACCTTTATGGCCATTACAGCCTTAAATGGCCAATACGGCCTTTAATGTCCATTACGGACTTTAATATCCATTACGGCCTTAATGGCCATTATGACCTTAAATGGCCATTACGACCTAAATGGCCGATACGGACTCTAATGGACATTTCGGACATTAATGTCCATTATGGCCATTAATGACCATTATGGGCTTGAATGTCCACTACAGCATTAAATGGCCATTATTGAATTTAATGTTGATTATTGACTTCATGGCCATATGGCCTTTAAGGCCATTACGTCCTTTAATGTCCATTACAGCCTTTAATGGCCAGTACGGGCTTTAATGGACATTAAATGCCGTAATGTCCATAAAATGCCATAATGTCCAGATTTTTATGTCCATAACAATCTTTAAAAGCCATTACGGAGTTAATGCCCATTACGGCCTTTAATTGCCATTATGGACTTTAATAGCAATTATGGCCAATATGGCCATTACTGACTTTAATGACCATTAAGGTATTTAATGGCCAATACGGACTTTAATTTCCATTACGGTCTTTAATGACCATTACGACCTTTATGGCCATTACAGCCTTAAATGGCCAATACGGCCTTTAATGTCCATTACGGACTTTAATATCCATTACGGCCTTAATGGCCATTATGACCTTAAATGGCCATTACGACCTAAATGGCCGATACGGACTCTAATGGACATTTCGGACATTAATATCCATTATGGCCATTAATGACCATTATTCCTTTTATGTTCATTACGGCAATTAATGGCAATTACGGACTTTAATGGCCCATGTGGACTTGAATGGCCATTACTGACATTAATTGCCATTACGGACTTTAATGGACATTAGGGCTTTTATGGCCATTATGCCTTTTAATGACCAATATTATATTTAATGTACATTATGGCTTTTATTGTCCTTCACAGATGTTAATGTCCATCAAGTCATTTATGAAAATTACGAACTTTAATGATCATTGGGCCATTAAATGTCCATTACAGGCTTGAATGTCCACAAAGGCATTAAATGGCCATTATGGACTTTAATGTCGATTATGGACTTAATGGCCATTATGACCTTTAAGGACCAATATGGCCTTTAATGGCCCATATGGACTTTAATGGCCATTAAGAAATTTAATTTCCTTTACGGAATTTAATGGACATTATGAACTTTAATGGCCATTAAGGCTTTTAACGTCCATTCAGCCTTTATTGTCCATTACGGACTTTAATATCCACTAGGGCCTTCATGGAAATTACGACCGTTAACGGCCACTACGGCATTAAATAACCTTTACGGGCTTGAATGTCCACTACGGCATTAAATGTCCATTATGGAATTTAATGTCGATTATGGACTTCATGGCCGTTATGGCTTTTAAGTCCAATACGGACTTTAATGTCCATTAGGGCCTTTATGAACATTACGAACTTTAATGGCCATTAAGACCTTCATTGCCATTGCAGCCTATAATGTCCATTACGGAAGTTAATGTCCATTATGGATTTTAATGGCCATTTCGTACTTAATGTCTATTATGGCCTTTAATGCCCTTTGCGGATTATCATGGCCATTACGGCCTATAATTACCATTAAGGAGTTTAATGGCCATTACGGCCTTTGAGGCCATTACGGACTTTAATTTCCATAATGGACTTTAATGAACATTACGACCTTTAATGGCCATTAAGACCTCTATGGCCATTAAAGCCTATAATGTCCATTACGGACTTTTATGTCCATTACGGACTTTAATGGCCATTATGTACTTAATGTCTGTTACGGACTTTAATGGACATTATGGCCTTTAATTGCCATTATGGCTTTAATGGCCATTATGGTCTTTAATGGCCAATATGGACTTTAATAGCCATTACGGACTTTAATATCCATTACGGACTTTAATGACCATTTCGATATTTAATGGCCATTATGACCTTTATCGCCACTACAGCCTTTAATAGACATTATGGCCTTTATGGCCAATACGGACTTTAAATGCCATTGCGGACTTTAATGTCCATTACGGCCTTTATGGCTATTATGGCCTTTAATGGCCAATACGGACTTTAATGGCCATTACAGACTTTAATTTCCTTTACGGACTTTAATGACCATTTTGACATGTAATGGCTATTGTGACCTTTATGGCCACTATAGACTTTAATGGCCATTAAGGCCTTTAATTGCCATTCTGGACTTTAATGGCCATGACGGCATTTATGGACATTATGGCCTTTAACAGCCAATACGGCCTTTAATGTCCATTACGGTCTTTAATGTCCATTACGGTATTTAATATCCATTACGTCCTGAATGTCCATTACGAACCTAAATATCCATTACGGCCTTTAAAGGCCATTACGGACGTTAATGGTCATTACGGACATTATGGCCATTACAGACTTTAATGTCCATTTCGCCCTTTAATGGCCATTACGGAGTTTGAAGACCAATATGCCTTTAATGTTCATTACGGCATTTAATGGCCATTATGAACATTAATGGCCATCATGGACTTTAATGGTCATTACGGCATTTAATGTCCATTACGGCCTTTATTGTCCATTACGGACTTTAATGTCAATTACTGCCTTTATGGATATTACAATCTTTAATGGCCATTATGGCATTTAATGGCCATTACGGACTTTAATGTCGTTTATGGACTTAATGGCCATTACGGCATTTAATGGACATTACGGAAGTTATTTTCCATTTCGGACGTAAATGTCCATTTCGGCCTTTATAGGCCATTACAGACATTAATGGACATTAAGGACATTATAGCATTATGACATTTAGTGTTCATTACAGATTTTTATGTCCATTACAGACTTTAAAAGCCATTACGGAGTTAATGCCCATTACAGCCTTTAATTGCCATTATGGCCTTTAATAGAATTATGGCCAATATGGCCATTACTGACTTTAATGACCATTAAGGTATTTAATGGCCAATACGGACTTTAATTTCCATTACGGATTTAATGACCATTACGAACTTTTTGGCCATTAGAGCCTTAAATGGCCATTACGGACTTTAATGGCCATTATGGACTTTAATATCCATTACGGCCTTAATGGCCATTAGGACCTCTAATGGCCGATACGGACTCTAATGGACATTACGGACTTTAATGTCCATTATGGCCATTAATGACCATTATTCCTTTTATGTTCATTACGGCAATTAATGGCAATTACGGACTTTAATGGCCCATGCGGACTTTAATGGCCATTACTGACATTAATTGCCATTACGGACTTTAATGGCCGTTAGGACCTTTATGGCCATTATGTATTTTAATGGCCAATACTGTATTTAATGTCCATGATGGCATTTATTGTCCTTCACGGATGTTAATGTCCATCAAGGCATTTATGGAAATTACGAACTTTAATGGTCATTGGGGCATTAAATGTCCATTATGTGCTTGAATGTCCACAAAGGTATTAAATGGCCATTATGGACTTTAATGTCGATTATGGACTTAATGGCCATTATGACCTTTAAGGGACAATATGGCCTTTAATGGCCCGTATGGACTTTAATGGCCATTACGAAGTTTAATTTCTTTACGGACTTTAATGGACATTATGAACTTTAATGGCCATTACGGACTTTAATATCCATTACGGCCTTAATGGCCATTACGACCTTAAATGGCCATTACGACCTCTAATGGCCGATACGGACTCTAATGGACATTACGGACTTTAATGTTCATTATGGCCATTAATGACCATTATTCCTTTTATGGTCATTAAGGCAATTAATGGCAATTACGGACATTAATGGCTAATTCGGAAGTTAATGGCTATTACTGACTTTAATTGCCATTACGGACATTAATGGCCATTACGGCCTTCATGGCCATTACGGCATTTAATGGCCAATACTGAATTTATTGTCCATTACGGCCTTTATTGTCCTTCACGTATGTTAATGTCCATCAAAGCATTTATGGAAATTACGAACTTTAATGGTCATTGCGGCATCAAATGGCCATTACGGGCTTGAATGTCCACAAAGGTATTAAATGGCCATTATGGACTTTAATGTCGATTATGGACTTAATGGCCATTATGACCTTTAAGGGCCAATACGGCCTTTAATGGCCCATATGGACTCTAATGGCCATTATGAAATTTAATTTCCTTTATGGAATTTAATGGACATTGTGAACTTTAATGGCCATTAAGGCTTTTAATGTCCATTCGGCCTTTATTTGTCCATTACGGACTTTAATGTCCATTAGGGCCTTTATGGAAATTACGAACTTTAATGGCCACTACGGCATTAAATAACCATTACGGGCTTGAATGTCCACTACGGCATTAAATGGCCATTATGGAATTTAATGTCGATTATAGACTTCATGGCCTTTACGGCCTTTAAGGCCAATACGGACTTTAATGTCCATTACGGCCTTTAATGGCCAGTACAGGCTTTCATGAACATTACGGCCTTTAAGGTCCATTACGGCCATTATGAACATTACGACCTTTAATGGCCATTAAGACCTTCATTGCCATTGCAGCCTATAATGTCCATTACGGACGTTAATGTCCATTATGGATTTAATGGCCATTTCGGACTTAATGTCTATTATGGCCTTTAATGCCCATTGCGGTTTTTAATGGCCATTACGCCCTTTAATTACCATTAAGGAGTTTAATGGCCATTACGGCCTTTGAGGCCATTACGGACTTTAATTTCCATATTGGACTTTTTTCAACATTACGACCTTTAATGGCCATTAAGACCTCTATGGCCATTAAAGCCTATAATGTCCATTACGGACTTTAATGTTCATTACAGACTTTTATGTCCATTACGGACTTTAATAGCCATTACGTACTTAATGTCTGTTAAGGACTTTAATGGGCATTACGGCCTTTAATTGCCATTATGGCTTTAATGGCCATTATGGTCTTTAATGGCCAATATGGACTTTAATAGCCATTACGAACTTTAATTTCCATTACGGACTTTAATGACCATTTCCATATTTAATAGCCATTATGACCTTTATCGCCACTACAGGCTTTAATAGACATAATGGCATTTATGGTCAATACGGACTTTAAATGCCATTGCGGACTTTAATGTCCATTACGGCCTTTATGGCTATTTTGGCTTTTAATGACCGTTACGGACTTTAATTTCCTTTACGGACTTTAATGACCATTTCGAAATGTAATGGCTATTATGACCTTCATGGCCACTATAGCCTTTAATGGCCATTACGGCATTTAATGGCCATTACGGCCTTTAATTGCCATTCTGGACTTTAATGGCCATGACGGCATTTATGGACATTATGGCCTTTAACAGCCAATACGGCCTTTAATGTCCATTACGGTCTTTAATGTCCATTACGGTATTTAATATCCATTACGTCCTGAATGTCCATTACGAACCTAAATATCCATTACGGCCTTTAAAGGCCATTACGGACGTTAATGGTCATTACGGACATTATGGCCATTACAGACTTTAATGTCCATTTCGCCCTTTAATGGCCATTACGGAGTTTGAAGATCAATATGCCTTTAATGTTCATTACGGCATTTAATGGCCATTATGAACATTAATGGCCATCATGGACTTTAATGGTCATTACGGCATTTAATGTCCATTACGGCCTTTATTGTCCATTACGGACTTTAATGTCAATTACTGCCTTTATGGATATTACAATCTTTAATGGCCATTATGGCATTTAATGGCCATTACGGACTTTAATGTCGTTTATGGACTTAATGGCCATTCCGGCATTTAATGGACATTACGGAAGTTATTTTCCATTTCGGACGTAAATGTCCATTTCGGCCTTTATAGGCCATTACAGACATTAATGGACATTAAGGACATTATAGCCATTATGACATTTAGTGTTCATTACAGATTTTTATGTCCATTACAGACTTTAAAAGCCATTACGGAGTTAATGCCCATTACAGCCTTTAATTGCCATTATGGCCTTTAATAGAATTATGGCCAATATGGCCATTACTGACTTTAATGACCATTAAGGTATTTAATGGCCAATACGGACTTTAATTTCCATTACGGATTTAATGACCATTACGAACTTTTTGGCCATTAGAGCCTTAAATGGCCATTACGGACTTTAATGGCCATTATGGACTTTAATATCCATTACGGCCTTAATGGCCATTAGGACCTCTAATGGCCGATACGGACTCTAATGGACATTACGGACTTTAATGTCCATTATGGCCATTAATGACCATTATTCCTTTTATGTTCATTACGGCAATTAATGGCAATTACGGACTTTAATGGCCCATGCGGACTTTAATGGCCATTACTGACATTAATTGCCATTACGGACTTTAATGGCCGTTAGGACCTTTATGGCCATTATGTATTTTAATGGCCAATACTGTATTTAATGTCCATGATGGCATTTATTGTCCTTCACGGATGTTAATGTCCATCAAGGCATTTATGGAAATTACGAACTTTAATGGTCATTGGGGCATTAAATGTCCATTATGTGCTTGAATGTCCACAAAGGTATTAAATGGCCATTATGGACTTTAATGTCGATTATGGACTTAATGGCCATTATGACCTTTAAGGGACAATATGGCCTTTAATGGCCCGTATGGACTTTAATGGCCATTACGAAGTTTAATTTCTTTACGGACTTTAATGGACATTATGAACTTTAATGGCCATTACGGACTTTAATATCCATTACGGCCTTAATGGCCATTACGACCTTAAATGGCCATTACGACCTCTAATGGCCGATACGGACTCTAATGGACATTACGGACTTTAATGTTCATTATGGCCATTAATGACCATTATTCCTTTTATGGTCATTAAGGCAATTAATGGCAATTACGGACATTAATGGCTAATTCGGAAGTTAATGGCTATTACTGACTTTAATTGCCATTACGGACATTAATGGCCATTACGGCCTTCATGGCCATTACGGCATTTAATGGCCAATACTGAATTTATTGTCCATTACGGCCTTTATTGTCCTTCACGGATGTTAATGTCCATCAAGGCATTTATGGAAATTACAAACTTTAATGGTCATTGCGGCATCAAATGGCCATTACAGGCTTGAATGTCCACAAAGGTATTAAATGGCCATTATGGACTTTAATGTCGATTATGGACTTAATGGCCATTATGACCTTTAAGGGCCAATACGGCCTTTAATGGCCCATATGGACTCTAATGGCCATTACGAAATTTAATTTCCTTTACGGAATTTAATGGACATTGTGAACTTTAATGGCCATTAAGGCTTTTAATGTCCATTCGGCCTTTATTTGTCCATTACGGACTTTAATGTCCATTAGGGCCTTTATGGAAATTACGAACTTTAATGGCCACTACGGCATTAAATAACCATTACGGGCTTGAATGTCCACTACGGCATTAAATGGCCATTATGGAATTTAATGTCGATTATAGACTTCATGGCCTTTACGGCCTTTAAGGCCAATACGGACTTTAATGTCCATTACGGCCTTTAATGGCCAGTACAGGCTTTCATGAACATTACGGCCTTTAAGGTCCATTACGGCCATTATGAACATTACGACCTTTAATGGCCATTAAGACCTTCATTGCCATTGCAGCCTATAATGTCCATTACGGACGTTAATGTCCATTATGGATTTAATGGCCATTTCGGACTTAATGTCTATTATGGCCTTTAATGCCCATTGCGGGGTTTTTAATGGCCATTACGGCCTTTAATTACCATTAAGGAGTTTAATGGCCATTACGGCCTTTGAGGCCATTACGGACTTTAATTTCCATATTGGACTTTTTTCAACATTACGACCTTTAATGGCCATTAAGACCTCTATGGCCATTAAAGCCTATAATGTCCATTACGGACTTTAATGTTCATTACAGACTTTTATGTCCATTACGGACTTTAATAGCCATTACGTACTTAATGTCTGTTAAGGACTTTAATGGGCATTACGGCCTTTAATTGCCATTATGGCTTTAATGGCCATTATGGTCTTTAATGGCCAATATGGACTTTAATAGCCATTACGAACTTTAATTTCCATTACGGACTTTAATGACCATTTCCATATTTAATAGCCATTATGACCTTTATCGCCACTACAGGCTTTAATAGACATAATGGCATTTATGGTCAATACGGACTTTAAATGCCATTGCGGACTTTAATGTCCATTACGGCCTTTATGGCTATTTTGGCTTTTAATGACCGTTACGGACTTTAATTTCCTTTACGGACTTTAATGACCATTTCGAAATGTAATGGCTATTATGAACTTCATGGCCACTATAGCCTTTAATGGCCATTACGGCATTTAATGGCCATTACGGCCTTTAATTGCCATTCTGGACTTTAATGGCCATGACGGCATTTATGGACATTATGGCCTTTAACAGCCAATACGGCCTTTAATGTCCATTACGGTCTTTAATGTCCATTACGGTATTTAATATCCATTACGCCCTGAATGTCCATTACTGAACCTAAATATCCATTACGGCCTTTAAAGGCCATTACGGACGTTAATGGTCATTACGGACATTATGGCCATTACAGACTTTAATGTCCATTTCGCCCTTTAATGGCCATTACGGAGTTTGAAGACCAATATGCCTTTAATGTTCATTACGGCATTTAATGGCCATTATGAACATTAATGGCCATCATGGACTTTAATGGTCATTACGGCATTTAATGTCCATTACGGCCTTTATTGTCCATTACGGACTTTAATGTCAATTACTGCCTTTATGGATATTACAATCTTTAATGGCCATTATGGCATTTAATGGCCATTACGGACTTTAATGTCGTTTATGGACTTAATGGCCATTCCGGCATTTAATGGACATTACGGAAGTTATTTTCCATTTCGGACGTAAATGTCCATTTCGGCCTTTATAGGCCATTACAGACATTAATGGACATTAAGGACATTATAGCCATTATGACATTTAGTGTTCATTACAGATTTTTATGTCCATTACAGACTTTAAAAGCCATTACGGAGTTAATGCCCATTACAGCCTTTAATTGCCATTATGGCCTTTAATAGAATTATGGCCAATATGGCCATTACTGGCTTTAATGAACATTAAGGTATTTAATGGCCAATACGGACTTTAATTTCCATTACGGTCTTTAATGACCATTACGACCTTTATGGTCATTACAGCCTTAAATGGCCAATACGGTCTTTAATGGCCATTACGGTCTTTAATATCCATTATGGCCTTAATGGCCATTACGAACTTAAATGGCCATTACGGCCTAAATGGCCTATACGGACTCTAATGGACATTTCAGACTTTAATGTCAATTATGGTCATTAATGACCATTATTCCTTTTATGTTCATTATGGCAATTAATGGCAATTACGGACTTTAATGGCCCATGCGGACTTTAATGGCCATTACTGACATTAATTGCCATTACGGACTTTAATGGCCATCAGGGCCTTTATGGCCATTATGCCTTTTATTGGCCAATACTGAATTTAATGTCCATTATGGCCTTTATTGTCCTTCAGGGATGTTAATGTCCATCAAGTTATTTATGGAATTTACGAACTTTAATGGTCATTGGGGCATTAAATGTCCATTAAGGGCTTGAATGTCCACAAAGACATTAAATGGTCATTATGGACTTTAATGTCGATTATGGACTTAATGGCCATTATGACCTTTAAGGACCAATATGGCCTTTAAAGGCCCATATGGACTTTAATGGCCATTACTAAATTTAATTTCATTTACGGTCTTTAATGTACATTATAAACATTAATGGCCATTATGGACTTTAATATCCATTACGGCCTTAATGGCCATTACGACCTTAAATGGCCATTATGACCTCTAATGGCCGATACGGACTCTAATGGACATTACGGACTTTAATGTCCATTATGGCCATTAATGACCATTATTCCTTTTATGGTCATTACGGCAATTAATGGCAATTACGGACATTAATGGCCAATACGGACTTTAATGAGCATTACTGACTTTAATTGCCATTCCTGACTTTAATGGCCATTACTGCCTTTATGTCCATTACGCCTTATAATGTCCAATACTGAATTTAATGTCCATTATGGCATTTAATGTCCTTCACGGATGTTAATGTCCATCAAGGCATTTATGGAAATTGAACTTTAATGGTCATTGCGGCATCAAATGTCCATTACGGGCTTGAATGTCCACAAAGGCATTAAATGGCCATTATGGACTTTAATGTCGATTATGGACTTAATGGCCATTATGACTTTTAAGGGCCAATACGGCCTTTAATAGCCCATATGAATTTTAATGGCCATTACGAAATTTAATTTCCTTTACGGACTTTAATATCCATTACGGCCTTAATGTCCATTATGACCGTAAATGGCCATTACGACCTCTAATGGCCGATACGGATTCTAATGGACATTATGGACTTAATGTCTGTTACGTACTTTAATGGGCATTACGGCCATTAATTGCCATTATATCTTTAATGGCCAATACGGCCTTTAATGGACCATATGGACTTTAATGGCCATTACAAAATTTAATTTCCTTTACGGACTTTAATAGACATTATGATCTTTAATGGCCATTATGGCTTTTACTGTCCATTCGGACTTTATTGTCCATTACGGACTTTAATGTCCATTGGGCCTTTATGGAAATTACGACCTTTAATGTCCACTACAGCATTAAATGGCCATTATGGAATTTAATGTCGATTATAGACTTCATGGCCTTTACGGCCTTTAAGGCCAATACGGACTTTAATGTCCATTACGGCCTTTAATGGCCAGGACAGGCTTTCATGAACATTACGGCCTTTAAGTTCGATTACGGCCATTATGAACATTACGACCTTTAATGGCCATTAAGACCTTCATTGCCATTGCAGCCTATAATGTCCATTACGGACGTTAATGTCCATTATGGTCATTAATGGCCATTACGGACTTAATGTCTATTATGGCCTCTAATGCCCATTGCGGATTTTAATGGCCATTACGGCCTTTAATTACCATTAAGGAGTTTAATGGCCATTACGGCCTTTGAGGCCATTACGAACTTTAATTTCCATAACGGACTTTAATGAACATTATGATCTTTAATGGCCATTAAGACCTTTATGGCCATTACAACCTATAATGTCCATTACAGACTTTAATGTTCATTACGGACTTTTATATCCATTACGGACTTTAATGGGCATTACGGCCTTTAATTGCCATTATGGCTTTAATGGCCATTATGGTCTTTAATGGCCAATATGGACTTTAATAGCCATTACGGACTTTAATTTAAATTACGGACTTTAATGACCATTTCGATATTTAATGGCCATTATGACCTTTATCGCCACTACAGCCTTTAATAGACATTACGGCCTTTATGGCCAATACGGACATTAAATGCCATTGCGGACTTTAATGTCCATTACGGACTTAATGGCCATTACGACCTTAAATGGCCATTACATCTTCTAATGTCCGATACGGAATCTAAAGGACATTACGGACTTTAATGTCCATTATGGTCTTTAATGACCATTATGCCTTTTATGGTCATTATGGTAATTAATGGCCATCACGGCCATTAATGGCCAATACGGACTTTAATGGCCGTTACTGACTTTAATTGCCATTATGGACTTTAATGTCCATTACGGCCTTTATGGCTATTAAGGCCTTTAATGGCCAATACGGCCTTTAATGTCCATTACGGCCTTTAATGTCCATTGCGGTATTTAATATCCTTACGGCCTGAATGTCCATTACGAACTTAAATATCCATTACGGCCTTTAAAGGCCATTACGGACGTTAATGGCCATTACGGACAATATGGCCATTACAGACTTTAATGTCCATTTCGCCCTTTAATGGCCATTACGGAGTTTGAAGACCAATATGCCTTTAATGTTCATTACGGCATTTAATGGCCATTATGATCATTAATGGCCCTCATGGACTTTAATGGTCATTACGGCATTTAATGTCCATTACGGCCTTTTTGTCCATTATGGACTTTAATGTCAATTACTTCCTTTATGGAAATTACAATCTTTAATGGCCATTATGGCTCTTAATGGCCATTACGGACTTTAATGTCGTTTATGGACTTAATGGCCATTACGGCATTTAATGGACATTACGGAAGTTATTTTCCATTTCGGACGTAAATGTCCATTTCGGCCTTTATAGGCCATTACAGACATTAATGGACATTACGGACATTATAGCCATTATGGATTTAGTGTTCAATACAGATTTTTATGTCCATTACAGACTTAAAAGCCATTATGGAGTTAATGCCCATTACGGCCTTTAATTGCCATTATGGACTTTAATAGCAATTATGGCCAATATGGCCATTACTGACTTTAATGACCATTAAGGTATTTAATGGCCAATACGGACTTTAATTTCCATTACGGTCTTTAATGACCATTACGACCTTTATGGCCATTACAGCCTTAAATGGCCAATACGGCCTTTAATGTCCATTACGGACTTTAATATCCATTACGGCCTTAATGGCCATTATGACCTTAAATGGCCATTACGACCTAAATGGCCGATACGGACTCTAATGGACATTTCGGACATTAATGTCCATTATGGCCATTAATGACCATTATGGGCTTGAATGTCCACTACAGCATTAAATGGCCATTATTGAATTTAATGTTGATTATTGACTTCATGGCCATATGGCCTTTAAGGCCATTACGTCCTTTAATGTCCATTACAGCCTTTAATGGCCAGTACGGGCTTTAATGGACATTAAATGCCGTAATGTCCATTAAATGCCATAATGTCCAGATTTTTATGTCCATAACAATCTTTAAAAGCCATTACGGAGTTAATGCCCATTACGGCCTTTAATTGCCATTATGGACTTTAATAGAAATTATGGCCAATATGGCCATTACTGACTTTAATGACCATTAAGGTATTTAATGGCCAGTACGGACTTTAATTTCCATTACGGTCTTTAATATCCATTACGGCCTTAATGGCCATTATGACCTTAAATGGCCATTACGACCTAAATGGCCGATACGGACTCTAATGGACATTTCGGACATTAATATCCATAATGGCCATTAATGACCATTATTCCTTTTATGTTCATTACGGCAATTAATGGCAATTACGGACTTTAATGGCCCATGCGGACTTGAATGGCCATTACTGACATTAATTGCCATTACGGACTTTAATGGACATTAGGGCTTTTATGGCCATTATGCCTTTTAATGACCAATATTATATTTAATGTACATTATGGCTTTTATTGTCCTTCACAGATGTTAATGTCCATCAAGTCATTTATGAAAATTACGAACTTTAATGATCATTGGGCCATTAAATGTCCATTACAGTCTTGAATGTCCACAAAGGCATTAAATGGCCATTATGGACTTTAATGTCGATTATGGACTTAATGGCCATTATGACCTTTAAGGACCAATATGGCCTTTAATGGCCCATATGGACTTTCATGGCCATTAAGAAATTTAATTTCCTTTACGGAATTTAATGGACATTATGAACTTTAATGGCCATTAAGGCTTTTAACGTCCATTCAGCCTTTATTGTCCATTACGGACTTTAATATCCACTAGGGCCTTCATGGAAATTACGACCGTTAACGGCCACTACGGCATTAAATAACCTTTACGGGCTTGAATGTCCACTACGGCATTAAATGTCCATTATGGAATTTAATGTCGATTATGGACTTCATGGCCGTTATGGCTTTTAAGTCCAATACGGACTTTAATGTCCATTAGGGCCTTTATGAACATTACGAACTTTAATGGCCATTAAGACCTTCATTGCCATTGCAGCCTATAATGTCCATTACGGAAGTTAATGTCCATTATGGATTTTAATGGCCATTTCGGACTTAATGTCTATTATGGCCTTTAATGCCCTTTGCGGATTATCATGGCCATTACGGCCTATAATTACCATTAAGGAGTTTAATGGCCATTACGGCCTTTGAGGCCATTACGGACTTTAATTTCCATAATGGACTTTAATGAACATTACGACCTTTAATGGCCATTAAGACCTCTATGGCCATTAAAGCCTATAATGTCCATTACGGACTTTTATGTCCATTACGGACTTTAATGGCCATTATGTACTTAATGTCTGTTACGGACTTTAATGGACATTATGGCCTTTAATTGCCATTATGGCTTTAATGGCCATTATGGTCTTTAATGGCCAATATGGACTTTAATAGCCATTACGGACTTTAATATCCATTACGGACTTTAATGACCATTTCGATATTTAATGGCCATTATGACCTTTATCGCCACTACAGCCTTTAATAGACATTATGGCCTTTATGGCCAATACGGACTTTAAATGCCATTGCGGACTTTAATGTCCATTACGGCCTTTATGGCTATTATGGCCTTTAATGGCCAATACGGACTTTAATGGCCATTACGGACTTTAATTTCCTTTACGGACTTTAATGACCATTTTGACATGTAATGGCTATTGTGACCTTTATGGCCACTATAGACTTTAATGGCCATTAAGGCCTTTAATTGCCATTCTGGACTTTAATGGCCATGACGGCATTTATGGACATTATGGCCTTTAACAGCCAATACGGCCTTTAATGTCCATTACGGTCTTTAATGTCCATTACGGTATTTAATATCCATTACGCCCTGAATGTCCATTACGAACCTAAATATCCATTACGGCCTTTAAAGGCCATTACGGACGTTAATGGTCATTACGGACATTATGGCCATTACAGACTTTAATGTCCATTTCGCCCTTTAATGGCCATTACGGAGTTTGAAGACCAATATGCCTTTAATGTTCATTACGGCATTTAATGGCCATTATGAACATTAATGGCCATCATGGACTTTAATGGTCATTACGGCATTTAATGTCCATTACGGCCTTTATTGTCCATTACGGACTTTAATGTCAATTACTGCCTTTATGGATATTACAATCTTTAATGGCCATTATGGCATTTAATGGCCATTACGGACTTTAATGTCGTTTATGGACTTAATGGCCATTACGGCATTTAATGGACATTACGGAAGTTATTTTCCATTTCGGACGTAAATGTCCATTTCGGCCTTTATAGGCCATTACAGACATTAATGGACATTAAGGACATTATAGCCATTATGACATTTAGTGTTCATTACAGATTTTTATGTCCATTCTTTAATTGCCATTATGGCCTTTAATAGAATTATGGCCAATATGGCCATTACTGACTTTAATGACCATTAAGGTATTTAATGGCCAATACGGACTTTAATTTCCATTACGGATTTAATGACCATTACGGACTTTAATGGCCATTATGGACTTTAATATCCATTACGGCCTTAATGGCCATTAGGACCTCTAATGGCCGATACGGACTCTAATGGACATTACGGACTTTAATGTCCATTATGGCCATTAATGACCATTATTCCTTTTATGTTCATTACGGCAATTAATGGCAATTACGGACTTTAATGGCCCATGCGGACTTTAATGGCCATTACTGACATTAATTGCCATTACGGACTTTAATGGCCGTTAGGACCTTTATGGCCATTATGTATTTTAATGGCCAATACTGTATTTAATGTCCATGATGGCATTTATTGTCCTTCACGGATGTTAATGTCCATCAAGGCATTTATGGAAATTACGAACTTTAATGGTCATTTGGGGCATTAAATGTCCATTATGTGCTTGAATGTCCACAAAGGTATTAAATGGCCATTATGGACTTTAATGTCGATTATGGACTTAATGGCCATTATGACCTTTAAGGGACAATATGGCCTTTAATGGCCCGTATGGACTTTAATGGCCATTACGAAGTTTAATTTCTTTACGGACTTTAATGGACATTATGAACTTTAATGGCCATTACGGACTTTAATATCCATTACGGCCTTAATGGCCATTACGACCTTAAATGGCCATTACGACCTCTAATGGCCGATAGGGACTCTAATGGACATTACGGACTTTAATGTTCATTATGGCCATTAATGACCATTATTCCTTTTATGGTCATTAAGGCAATTAATGGCAATTACGGACATTAATGGCTAATTCGGAAGTTAATGGCTATTACTGACTTTAATTGCCATTATGGACATTAATGGCCATTACGGCCTTCATGGCCATTACGGCATTTAATGGCCAATACTGAATTTATTGTCCATTACGGCCTTTATTGTCCTTCACGGATGTTAATGTCCATCAAGGCATTTATGGAAATTACAAACTTTAATGGTCATTGCGGCATCAAATGGCCATTACGGGCTTGAATGTCCACAAAGGTATTAAATGGCCATTATGGACTTTAATGTCGATTATGGACTTAATGGCCATTATGACCTTTAAGGGCCAATACGGCCTTTAATGGCCCATATGGACTCTAATGGCCATTACGCAATTTAATTTCCTTTACGGAATTTAATGGACATTATGAACTTTAATGGCCATTAAGGCTTTTAATGTCCATTCGGCCTTTATTTGTCCATTACGGACTTTAATGTCCATTAGGGCCTTTATGGAAATTACGAACTTTAATGGCCACTACGGCATTAAATAACCATTACGGGCTTGAATGTCCACTACGGCATTAAATGGCCATTATGGAATTTAATGTCGATTATAGACTTCATGGCCTTTACGGCCTTTAAGGCCAATACGGACTTTAATGTCCATTACGGCCTTTAATGGCCAGTACAGGCTTTCATGAACATTACGGCCTTTAAGGTCCATTACGGCCATTATGAACATTACGACCTTTAATGGCCATTAAGACCTTCATTGCCATTGCAGCCTATAATGTCCATTACGGACGTTAATGTCCATTATGGATTTAATGGCCATTTCGGACTTAATGTCTATTATGGCCTTTAATGCCCATTGCGGTTTTTAATGGCCATTACGCCCTTTAATTACCATTAAGGAGTTTAATGGCCATTACGGCCTTTGAGGCCATTACGGACTTTAATTTCCATATTGGACTTTTTTCAACATTACGACCTTTAATGGCCATTAAGACCTCTATGGCCATTAAAGCCTATAATGTCCATTACGGACTTTAATGTTCATTACAGACTTTTATGTCCATTACGGACTTTAATAGCCATTACGTACTTAATGTCTGTTAAGGACTTTAATGGGCATTACGGCCTTTAATTGCCATTATGGCTTTAATGGCCATTATGGTCTTTAATGGCCAATATGGACTTTAATAGCCATTACGAACTTTAATTTCCATTACGGACTTTAATGACCATTTCCATATTTAATAGCCATTATGACCTTTATCGCCACTACAGCCTTTAATAGACATAATGGCATTTATGGTCAATACGGACTTTAAATGCCATTGCGGACTTTAATGTCCATTACGGCCTTTATGGCTATTATGGCTTTTAATGACCGTTACGGACTTTAATTTCCTTTACGGACTTTAATGACCATTTCGAAATGTAATGGCTATTATGACCTTCATGGCCACTACAGCCTTTAATGGCCATTACGGCATTTAATGGCCATTACGGCCTTTAATTGCCATTCTGGACTTTAATGGCCATGACGGCATTTATGGACATTATGGCCTTTAACAGCCAATACGGCCTTTAATGTCCATTACGGTCTTTAATGTCCATTACGGTATTTAATATCCATTACGTCCTGAATGTCCATTACGAACCTAAATATCCATTACGGCCTTTAAAGGCCATTACGGACGTTAATGGTCATTACGGACATTATGGCCATTACAGACTTTAATGTCCATTTCGCCCTTTAATGGCCATTACGGAGTTTGAAGACCAATATGCCTTTAATGTTCATTACGGCATTTAATGGCCATTATGAACATTAATGGCCATCATGGACTTTAATGGTCATTACGGCATTTAATGGCCATTACGGCCTTTAATTGCCATTCTGGACTTTAATGGCCATGACGGCATTTATGGACATCACGACCTTAAATGGCCATTACGACCTCTAATGGCCGATACGGACTCTAATGGACATTATGGACTTAATGTCTGTTACGTACTTTAATGGGCATTACGGCCATTAATTGCCATTATATATTTAATGGGCAATACAGCCTTTAATGTCCATTACGGCCTTAAATGTCCATTGCGGTATTTAATAGCCATTACGGCCTGAATGTCCATTACGAACTTAAATATCCATTACGGCCTTTAAAGGCCATTACGGACGTTAATGGCCATTACGGACAATATGGCCATTACAGACTTTAATGTCCATTTCGCCCTTTAATGGCCATTATGGAGTTTGAAGACCAATATGCCTTTAATGTTCATTACGGCATTTAATGGCCATTATGAACATTAATGGCCCTCATGGACTTTAATGGTCATTACGGCATTTAATGTCCATTACGGGCTTTTTTGTCCATTATGGACTTTAATGTCAATTACTGCCTTTATGGAAATTACAATCTTTAATGGCCATTATGGCATTTAATGGCCATTACGGACTTTAATGTCGATTATGGACTTAATGGCCATTATGGCATTTAATGGACATTACGGAAGTTATTTTCCATTTCGGACGTAAATGTCCATTTCGGCCTTTATAGGCCATTACAGACATTAATGGACATTACGGACATTATAGCCATTATGGATTTAGTGTTCATTACGGATTTTTACGTCCATTACAGACTTTAAAAGCCATTACGGAGTTAATGCCCATTACGGCCTTTAATTGCCATTATTGCCTTTAATAGCAATTATGGCCAATATGGCCATTACTGGTTTTAATGACCATTAAGGTATTTAATGGCCAATACGGACTTTAATTTCCATTACGGTCTTTAATGACAATTACGACCTTTATGGTCATTACAGCCTTAAATGGCCAATACGGTCTTTAATGGCCATTACGGACTTTAATATCCATTATGGCCTTAATGGCCATTACGAACTTAAATGGCCATTACGGCCTAAATGGCCTATACGGACTCTAATGGACATTTCAGACTTTAATGTCAATTATGGTCATTAATGACCATTATTCCTTTTATGTTCATTATGGCAATTAATGGCAATTACGGACTTTAATGGCCCATGCGGACTTTAATGGCCATTACTGACATTAATTGCCATTACGGACTTTAATGGCCATCAGGGCCTTTATGGCCATTATGCCTTTTATTGGCCAATACTGAATTTAATGTCCATTATGGCCTTTATTGTCCTTCAGGGATGTTAATGTCCGTCAAGTTATTTATGGAATTTACGAACTTTAATGGTCATTGGGCCATTAAATGTCCATTAGGGCTTGAATGTCCACAAAGACATTAAATGGTCATTATGGACTTTAATGTCGATTATGGACTTAATGGCCATTATGACCTTTAAGGACCAATATGGCCTTTAAAGGCCCATATGGACTTTAATGGCCATTACTAAATTTAATTTCATTTATGGTCTTTAATGTACATTATAAACATTAATGGCCATTATGGACTTTAATATCCATTACGGCCTTAATGGCCATTACGACCTTAAATGGCCATTATGACCTCTAATGGCCGATACGGACTCTAATGGACATTACGGACTTTAATGTCCATTATGGCCATTAATGACCATTATTCCTTTTATGGTCATTACGGCAATTAATGGCTATTACGGACATTAATGGCCAATACGGACTTTAATGAGCATTACTGACTTTAATTGCCATTCCTGACTTTAATGGCCATTACTGCCTTTATGTCCATTACGCCTTATAATGTCCAATACTGAATTTAATGTCCATTATGGCATTTAATGTCCTTCACGGATGTTAATGTCCATCAAGGCATTTATGGAAATTGAACTTTAATGGTCATTGCGGCATCAAATGTCCATTACGGGCTTGAATGTCCACAAAGGCATTAAATGGCCATTATGGACTTTAATGTCGATTATGGACTTAATGGCCATTATGACTTTTAAGGGCCAATACGGCCTTTAATAGCCCATATGGATTTTAATGGCCATTACGAAATTTAATTTCCTTTACGGACTTTAATATCCATTACGGCCTTAATGTCCATTATGACCGTAAATGGCCATTACGACCTCTAATGGCCGATACGGATTCTAATGGACATTATGGACTTAATGTCTGTTACGTACTTTAATGGGCATTACGGCCATTAATTGCCATTATATCTTTAATGGCCAATACGGCCTTTAATGGACCATATGGACTTTAATGGCCATTACAAAATTTAGTTTCCTTTACGGACTTTAATAGACATTATGAACTTTAATGGCCATTATGGCTTTTACTGTCCATTCGGACTTTATTGTCCATTACGGACTTTAATGTCCATTGGGCCTTTATGGAAATTACGACCTTTAATGTCCACTACAGCATTAAATGGCCATTATGGAATTTAATGTCGATTATAGACTTCACGGCCTTTACGGCCTTTAAGGCCAATACGGACTTTAATGTCCATTACGGCCTTTAATGGCCAGTACAGGCTTTCATGAACATTACGGCCTTTAAGGTCCATTACGGCCATTATGAACATTACGACCTTTAATGGCCATTAAGACCTTCATTGCCATTGCAGCCTATAATGTCCATTACGGACGTTAATGTCCATTATGGTCATTAATGGCCATTACGGACTTAATGTCTATTATGGCCTCTAATGCCCATTGCGAATTTTAATGGCCATTACGGCCTTTAATTACCATTAAGGAGTTTAATGGCCATTACGGCCTTTGAGGCCATTACGGACTTTAATTTCCATAACGGACTTTAATGAACATTACGATCTTTAATGGCCATTAAGACCTTTATGGCCATTACAACCTATAATGTCCATTACAGACTTTAATGTTCATTACGGACTTTTATATCCATTACGGACTTTAATGGGCATTACGGCCTTTAATTGCCATTATGGCTTTAATGGCCATTATGGTCTTTAATGGCCAATATGGACTTTAATAGCCATTACGGACTTTAATTTAAATTACGGACTTTAATGACCATTTCGATATTTAATGGCCATTATGACCTTTATCGCCACTACAGCCTTTAATAGACATTACGGCCTTTATGGCCAATACGGACATTAAATGCCATTGCGGACTTTAATGTCCATTACGGACTTAATGGCCATTACGACCTTAAATGGCCATTACATCTTCTAATGTCCGATACGGAATCTAAAGGACATTACGGACTTTAATGTCCATTATGGTCTTTAATGACCATTATGCCTTTTATGGTCATTATGGTAATTAATGGCCATCACGGCCATTAATGGCCAATACGGACTTTAATGGCCGTTACTGACTTTAATTGCCATTATGGACTTTAATGTCCATTACGGCCTTTATGGCTATTAAGGCCTTTAATGGCCAATACGGCCTTTAATGTCCATTACGGCCTTTAATGTCCATTGCGGTATTTAATATCCTTACGGCCTGAATGTCCATTACGAACTTAAATATCCATTACGGCCTTTAAAGGCCATTACGGACATTAATGGCCATTACGGACAATATGGCCATTACAGACTTTAATGTCCATTTCGCCCTTTAATGGCCATTACGGAGTTTGAAGACCAATATGCCTTTAATGTTCATTACGGCATTTAATGGCCATTATGATCATTAATGGCCCTCATGGACTTTAATGGTCATTACGGCATTTAATGTCCATTACGGCCTTTTTTGTCCATTATGGACTTTAATGTCAATTACTTCCTTTATGGAAATTACAATCTTTAATGGCCATTATGGCTCTTAATGGCCATTACGGACTTTAATGTCGTTTATGGACTTAATGGCCATTACGGCATTTAATGGACATTACGGAAGTTATTTTCCATTTCGGACGTAAATGTCCATTTCGGCCTTTATAGGCCATTACAGACATTAATGGACATTACGGACATTATAGCCATTATGGATTTAGTGTTCAATACAGATTTTTATGTCCATTACAGACTTAAAAGCCATTACGGAGTTAATGCCCATTACGGCCTTTAATTGCCATTATGGACTTTAATAGCAATTATGGCCAATATGGCCATTACTGACTTTAATGACCATTAAGGTATTTAATGGCCAATACGGACTTTAATTTCCATTACGGTCTTTAATGACCATTACGACCTTTATGGCCATTACAGCCTTAAATGGCCAATACGGCCTTTAATGTCCATTACGGACTTTAATATCCATTACGGCCTTAATGGCCATTATGACCTTAAATGGCCATTACGACCTAAATGGCCGATACGGACTCTAATGGACATTTCGGACATTAATGTCCATTATGGCCATTAATGACCATTATGGGCTTGAATGTCCACTACAGCATTAAATGGCCATTATTGAATTTAATGTTGATTATTGACTTCATGGCCATATGGCCTTTAAGGCCATTACGTCCTTTAATGTCCATTACAGCCTTTAATGGCCAGTACAGGCTTTAATGGACATTAAATGCCGTAATGTCCATTAAATACCATAATGTCCAGATTTTTATGTCCATAACAATCTTTAAAAGCCATTACGGAGTTAATGCCCATTACGGCCTTTAATTGCCATTATGGACTTTAATAGCAATTATGGCCAATATGGCCATTACTGACTTTAATGACCATTAAGGTATTTAATGGCCAATACGGACTTTAATTTCCATTACGGTCTTTAATGACCATTACGACCTTTATGGCCATTACAGCCTTAAATGGCCAATACGGCCTTTAATGTCCATTACGGACTTTAATATCCATTACGGCCTTAATGGCCATTATGACCTTAAATGGCCATTACGACCTAAATAGCCGATACGGACTCTAATGGACATTTCGGACATTAATATCCATTATGGCCATTAATGACCATTATTCCTTTTATGTTCATTACGGCAATTAATGGCAATTACGGACTTTAATGGCCCATGTGGACTTGAATGGCCATTACTGACATTAATTGCCATTACGGACTTTAATGGACATTAGGGCTTTTATGGCCATTATGCCTTTTAATGACCAATATTATATTTAATGTACATTATGGCTTTTATTGTCCTTCACAGATGTTAATGTCCATCAAGTCATTTATGAAAATTACGAACTTTAATGATCATTGGGCCATTAAATGTCCATTACAGGCTTGAATGTCCACAAAGGCATTAAATGGCCATTATGGACTTTAATGTCGATTATGGACTTAATGGCCATTATGACCTTTAAGGACCAATATGGCCTTTAATGGCCCATATGGACTTTAATGGCCATTAAGAAATTTAATTTCCTTTACGGAATTTAATGGACATTATGAACTTTAATGGCCATTAAGGCTTTTAACGTCCATTCAGCCTTTATTGTCCATTACGGACTTTAATATCCACTAGGGCCTTCATGGAAATTACGACCGTTAACGGCCACTACGGCATTAAATAACCTTTACGGGCTTGAATGTCCACTACGGCATTAAATGTCCATTATGGAATTTAATGTCGATTATGGACTTCATGGCCGTTATGGCTTTTAAGTCCAATACGGACTTTAATGTCCATTAGGGCCTTTATGAACATTACGAACTTTAATGGCCATTAAGACCTTCATTGCCATTGCAGCCTATAATGTCCATTACGGAAGTTAATGTCCATTATGGATTTTAATGGCCATTTCGTACTTAATGTCTATTATGGACTTTAATGCCCTTTGCGGATTATCATGGCCATTACGGCCTTTAATTACCATTAAGGAGTTTAATGGCCATTACGGCCTTTGAGGCCATTACGGACTTTAATTTCCATAATGGACTTTAATGAACATTACGACCTTTAATGGCCATTAAGACCTCTATGGCCATTAAAGCCTATAATGTCCATTACGGACTTTTATGTCCATTACGGACTTTAATGGCCATTATGTACTTAATGTCTGTTACGGACTTTAATGGACATTATGGCCTTTAATTGCCACTATGGCTTTAATGGCCATTATGGTCTTTAATGGCCAATATGGACTTTAATAGCCATTACGGACTTTAATATCCATTACGGACTTTAATGACCATTTCGATATTTAATGGCCATTATGACCTTTATCGCCACTACAGCCTTTAATAGACATTATGGCCTTTATGGCCAATACGGACTTTAAATGCCATTGCGGACTTTAATGTCCATTACGGCCTTTATGGCTATTATGGCCTTTAATGGCCAATACGGACTTTAATGGCCATTACGGACTTTAATTTCCTTTACGGACTTTAATGACCATTTTGACATGTAATGGCTATTGTGACCTTTATGGCCACTATAGACTTTAATGGCCATTAAGGCCTTTAATTGCCATTCTGGACTTTAATGGCCATGACGGCATTTATGGACATTATGGCCTTTAACAGCCAATACGGCCTTTAATGTCCATTACGGTCTTTAATGTCCATTACGGTATTTAATATCCATTACGTCCTGAATGTCCATTACGAACTTAAATATCCATTACGCCCTTTAAAGGCCATTACGGACGTTAATGGTCATTACGGACATTATGGCCATTACAGACTTTAATGTCCATTTCGCCCTTTAATGGCCATTACGGAGTTTGAAGACCAATATGCCTTTAATGTTCATTACGGCATTTAATGGCCATTATGAACATTAATGGCCATCATGGACTTTAATGGTCATTACGGCATTTAATGTCCATTACGGCCTTTATTGTCCATTACGGACTTTAATGTCAATTACTGCCTTTATGGATATTACAATCTTTAATGGCCATTATGGCATTTAATGGCCATTACGGACTTTAATGTCGTTTATGGACTTAATGGCCATTCCGGCATTTAATGGACATTACGGAAGTTATTTTCCATTTCGGACGTAAATGTCCATTTCGGCCTTTATAGGCCATTACAGACATTAATGGACATTAAGGACATTATAGCCATTATGACATTTAGTGTTCATTACAGATTTTTATGTCCATTACAGACTTTAAAAGCCATTACGGAGTTAATGCCCATTACAGCCTTTAATTGCCATTATGGCCTTTAATAGAATTATGGCCAATATGGCCATTACTGGCTTTAATGAACATTAAGGTATTTAATGGCCAATACGGACTTTAATTTCCATTACGGTCTTTAATGACCATTACGACCTTTATGGTCATTACAGCCTTAAATGGCCAATACGGTCTTTAATGGCCATTACGGTCTTTAATATCCATTATGGCCTTAATGGCCATTACGAACTTAAATGGCCATTACGGCCTAAATGGCCTATACGGACTCTAATGGACATTTCAGACTTTAATGTCAATTATGGTCATTAATGACCATTATTCCTTTTATGTTCATTATGGCAATTAATGGCAATTACGGACTTTAATGGCCCATGCGGACTTTAATGGCCATTACTGACATTAATTGCCATTACGGACTTTAATGGCCATCAGGGCCTTTATGGCCATTATGCCTTTTATTGGCCAATACTGAATTTAATGTCCATTATGGCCTTTATTGTCCTTCAGGGATGTTAATGTCCATCAAGTTATTTATGGAATTTACGAACTTTAATGGTCATTGGGGCATTAAATGTCCATTAAGGGCTTGAATGTCCACAAAGACATTAAATGGTCATTATGGACTTTAATGTCGATTATGGACGTAATGGCCATTATGACCTTTAAGGACCAATATGGCCTTTAAAGGCCCATATGGACTTTAATGGCCATTACTAAATTTAATTTCATTTACGGTCTTTAATGTACATTATAAACATTAATGGCCATTATGGACTTTAATATCCATTACGGCCTTAATGGCCATTACGACCTTAAATGGCCATTATGACCTCTAATGGCCGATACGGACTCTAATGGACATTACGGACTTTAATGTCCATTATGGCCATTAATGACCATTATTCCTTTTATGGTCATTACGGCAATTAATGGCAATTACGGACATTAATGGCCAATACGGACTTTAATGAGCATTACTGACTTTAATTGCCATTCCGGACTTTAATGGCCATTACTGCCTTTATGTCCATTACGCCTTATAATGTCCAATACTGAATTTAATGTCCATTATGGCATTTAATGTCCTTCACGGATGTTAATGTCCATCAAGGCATTTATGGAAATTACGAACTTTAATGGTCATTGCGGCATCAAATGTCCATTACGGGCTTGAATGTCCACAAAGGCATTAAATGGCCATTATGGACTTTAATGTCGATTATGGACTTAATGGCCATTATGACTTTTAAGGGCCAATACGGCCTTTAATAGCCCATATGAATTTTAATGGCCATTACGAAATTTAATTTCCTTTACGGACTTTAATATCCATTACGGCCTTAATGTCCATTATGACCGTTAATGGCCATTACGGCCTCTAATGGCCAGTACGGATTCTAATGGACATTATGGACTTAATGTCCGTTACGTACTTTAATGGGCATTACGGCCATTAATTGCCATTATATCTTTAATGGCCAATACGGCCTTTAATGGACCATATGGACTTTAATGGCCATTACAAAATTTAATTTCCTTTACGGACTTTAATAGACATTATGATCTTTAATGGCCATTATGGCTTTTACTGTCCATTCGGACTTTATTGTCCATTACGGACTTTAATGTCCATTGGGCCTTTATGGAAATTACGACCTTTAATGTCCACTACAGCATTAAATGGCCATTATGGAATTTAATGTCGATTATAGACTTCATGGCCTTTACGGCCTTTAAGGCCAATACGGACTTTAATGTCCATTACGGCCTTTAATGGCCAGGACAGGCTTTCATGAACATTACGGCCTTTAAGTTCGATTACGGCCATTATGAACATTACGACCTTTAATGGCCATTAAGACCTTCATTGCCATTGCAGCCTATAATGTCCATTACGGACGTTAATGTCCATTATGGATTTAATGGCCATTTCGGACTTAATGTCTATTATGGCCTCTAATGCCCATTGCGGATTTTAATGGCCATTACGGCCTTTAATTACCATTAAGGAGTTTAATGGCCATTACGGCCTTTGAGGCCATTACGAACTTTAATTTCCATAACGGACTTTAATGAACATTATGATCTTTAATGGCCATTAAGACCTTTATGGCCATTACAACCTATAATGTCCATTACAGACTTTAATGTTCATTACGGACTTTTATATCCATTACGGACTTTAATGGGCATTACGGCCTTTAATTGCCATTATGGCTTTAATGGCCATTATGGTCTTTAATGGCCAATATGGACTTTAATAGCCATTACGGACTTTAATTTAAATTACGGACTTTAATGACCATTTCGATATTTAATGGCCATTATGACCTTTATCGCCACTACAGCCTTTAATAGACATTACGGCCTTTATGGCCAATACGGACATTAAATGCCATTGCGGACTTTAATGTCCATTACGGACTTAATGGCCATTACGACCTTAAATGGCCATTACATCTTCTAATGTCCGATACGGAATCTAAAGGACATTACGGACTTTAATGTCCATTATGGTCTTTAATGACCATTATGCCTTTTATGGTCATTATGGTAATTAATGGCCATCACGGCCATTAATGGCCAATACGGACTTTAATGGCCATTACTGACTTTAATTGCCTTTATGGACTTTAATATCCATTACGGCCTTTATGGCTATTATGGCCTTTAATGGCCAATACGGCCTTTAATGTCCATTACGGCCTTTAATGTCCATTGCGGTATTTAATATCCATTACGGCCTGAATGTCCATTACGAACTTAAATATCCATTACGGCCTTTAAAGGCCATTACGGACGTTAATGGCCATTACGGACATTATGGCCATTACAGACTTTAATGTCCATTTCCGCCTTTAAAGGCCATTACGGAGTTTGAAGACCAATATGCCTTTAATGTTCATTACGGCATTTAATGGCCATTATGATCATTAATGGCCCTCATGGACTTTAATGGTCATTACGGCATTTAATGTCCATTACGGCCTTTATTGTCCATTATGGACTTTAATGTCAATTACTGCCTTTATGGAAATTACAATCTTTAATGGCCATTATGGCATTTAATGGCCATTACGGACTTTAATGTCGTTTATGGACTTAATGGCCATTACGGCATTTAATGGACATTACGGAAGTTATTTTCCATTTCGGACGTAAATGTCCATTTCGGCCTTTATAGGCCATTACAGACATTAATGGACATTACGGACATTATAGCCATTATGGATTTAGTGTTCAATACAGATTTTTATGTCCATTACAGACTTTAAAAGCCATTATGGAGTTAATGCCCATTACGGCCTTTAATTGCCATTATGGACTTTAATAGCAATTATGGCCAATATGGCCATTACTGACTTTAATGACCATTAAGGTATTTAATGGCCAATACGGACTTTAATTTCCATTACGGTCTTTAATGACCATTATGACCTTTATGGCCATTACAGCCTTAAATGGCCAATACGGCCTTTAATGTCGATTACGGACTTTAATATCCATTACGGCCTTAATGGCCATTATGACCTTAAATGGCCATTACGACCTAAATGGCCGTTACGGACTCTAATGGACATTTCGGACATTAATGTCCATTATGGCCTTTCCCACCCAATGACCATTATGGGCTTGAATGTCCACTACAGCATTAAATGGCCATTATTGAATTTAATGTTGATTATTGACTTCATGGCCATATGGCCTTTAAGGCCATTACGTCCTTTAATGTCCATTACAGCCTTTAATGGCCAGTACGGGCTTTAATGGACATTAAATGCCTTAATGTCCATTAAATGCCATAATGTCCATGATTTTTATGTCCATAACAATCTTTAAAAGCCATTACGGAGTTAATGCCCATTACGGCCTTTAATTGCCATTATGGACTTTAATAGAAATTATGGCCAATATGGCCATTACTGACTTTAATGACCATTAAGGTATTTAATGGCCAGTACGGACTTTAATTTCCATTACGGTCTTTAATATCCATTACGGCCTTAATGGCCATTATGACCTTAAATGGCCATTACGACCTAAATGGCCGATACGGACTCTAATGGACATTTCGGACATTAATATCCATTATGGCCTTTAATGACCATTATTCCTTTTATGTTCATTACGGCAATTAATGGCAATTACGGACTTTAATGGCCCATACGGACTTGAATGGCCATTACTGACATTAATTGCCATTACGGACTTTAATGGACATTAGGGCTTTTATGGCCATTATGCCTTTTAATGACCAATATTATATTTAATGTACATTATGGCTTTTATTGTCCTTCACAGATGTTAATGTCCATCAAGTCATTTATGAAAATTACGAACTTTAATGATCATTGGGCCATTAAATGTCCATTACAGTCTTGAATGTCCACAAAGGCATTAAATGGCCATTATGGACTTTAATGGCGATTATGGACTTAATGGCCATTATGACCTTTAAGGACCAATATGGCCTTTAATGGCCCATATGGACTTTAATGGCCATTAAGAAATTTAATTTCCTTTACGGAATTTAATGGACATTATGAACTTTAATGGCCATTAAGGCTTTTAACGTCCATTCAGCCTTTATTGTCCATTACGGACTTTAATATCCACTAGGGCCTTCATGGAAATTACGACCGTTAACGGCCACTACGGCATTAAATAACCTTTACGGGCTTGAATGTCCACTACGGCATTAAATGTCCATTATGGAATTTAATGTCGATTATGGACTTCATGGCCATTATGGCTTTTAAGTCCAATACGGACTTTAATGTCCATTAGGGCCTTTATGAACATTACGAACTTTAATGGCCATTAAGACCTTCATTGCCATTGCAGCCTATAATGTCCATTACGGAAGTTAATGTCCATTATGGATTTTAATGGCCATTTCGGCACTTAATGTCTATTATGGCCTTTAATGCCCTTTGCGGATTATCATGGCCATTACGGCCTATAATTACCATTAAGGAGTTTAATGGCCATTACGGCCTTTGAGGCCATTACGGACTTTAATTTCCATAATGGACTTTAATGAACATTACGACCTTTAATGGCCATTAAGACCTCTATGGCCATTAAAGCCTATAATGTCCATTACGGACTTTTATGTCCATTACGGACTTTAATGGCCATTATGTACTTAATGTCTGTTACGGACTTTAATGGACATTATGGCCTTTAATTGACATTATGGCTTTAATGGCCATTATGGTCTTTAATGGCCAATATGGACTTTAATAGCCATTACGGACTTTAATATCCATTACGGACTTTAATGACCATTTCGATATTTAATGGCCATTATGACCTTTATCGCCACTACAGCCTTTAATAGACATTATGGCCTTTATGGCCAATACGGACTTTAAATGCCATTGCGGACTTTAATGTCCATTACGGCCTTTATGGCTATTATGGCCTTTAATGGCCAATACGGACTTTAATGGCCATTACGGACTTTAATTTCCTTTACGGACTTTAATGACCATTTTGACATGTAATGGCTATTGTGACCTTTATGGCCACTATAGACTTTAATGGCCATTAAGGCCTTTAATTGCCATTCTGGACTTTAATGGCCATGACGGCATTTATGGACATTATGGCCTTTAACAGCCAATACGGCCTTTAATGTCCATTACGGTCTTTAATGTCCATTACGGTATTTAATATCCATTACGTCCTGAATGTCCATTACGAACCTAAATATCCATTACGGCCTTTAAAGGCCATTACGGACGTTAATGGTCATTACGGACATTATGGCCATTACAGACTTTAATGTCCATTTCGCCCTTTAATGGCCATTACGGAGTTTGAAGACCAATATGCCTTTAATGTTCATTACGGCATTTAATGGCCATTATGAACATTAATGGCCATCATGGACTTTAATGGTCATTACGGCATTTAATGTCCATTACGGCCTTTATTGTCCATTACGGACTTTAATGTCAATTACTGCCTTTATGGATATTACAATCTTTAATGGCCATTATGGCATTTAATGGCCATTACGGACTTTAATGTCGTTTATGGACTTAATGGCCATTACGGCATTTAATGGACATTACGGAAGTTATTTTCCATTTCGGACGTAAATGTCCATTTCGGCCTTTATAGGCCATTACAGACATTAATGGACATTAAGGACATTATAGCCATTATGACATTTAGTGTTCATTACAGATTTTTATGTCCATTACAACAAAAGCCAACGGAGTTATGCCCATCAGCCTTTAATTGCCATTATGGCCTTTAATAGAATTATGGCCAATATGGCCATTACTGACTTTAATGACCATTAAGGTATTTAATGGCCAATACGGACTTTAATTTCCATTACGGATTTAATGACCATTACGGACTTTTTAGACCTTAATGGCCATTATGGACTTTAATATCCATTACGGCCTTAATGGCCATTAGGACCTCTAATGGCCGATACGGACTCTAATGGACATTACGGACTTTAATGTCCATTATGGCCATTAATGACCATTATTCCTTTTATGTTCATTACGGCAATTAATGGCAATTACGGACTTTAATGGCCCATGCGGACTTTAATGGCCATTACTGACATTAATTGCCATTACGGACTTTAATGGCCGTTAGGACCTTTATGGCCATTATGTATTTTAATGGCCAATACTGTATTTAATGTCCATGATGGCATTTATTGTCCTTCACGGATGTTAATGTCCATCAAGGCATTTATGGAAATTACGAACTTTAATGGTCATTTGGGGCATTAAATGTCCATTATGTGCTTGAATGTCCACAAAGGTATTAAATGGCCATTATGGACTTTAATGTCGATTATGGACTTAATGGCCATTATGACCTTTAAGGGACAATATGGCCTTTAATGGCCCGTATGGACTTTAATGGCCATTACGAAGTTTAATTTCTTTACGGACTTTAATGGACATTATGAACTTTAATGGCCATTACGGACTTTAATATCCATTACGGCCTTAATGGCCATTACGACCTTAAATGGCCATTACGACCTCTAATGGCCGATAGGGACTCTAATGGACATTACGGACTTTAATGTTCATTATGGCCATTAATGACCATTATTCCTTTTATGGTCATTAAGGCAATTAATGGCAATTACGGACATTAATGGCTAATTCGGAAGTTAATGGCTATTACTGACTTTAATTGCCATTATGGACATTAATGGCCATTACGGCCTTCATGGCCATTACGGCATTTAATGGCCAATACTGAATTTATTGTCCATTACGGCCTTTATTGTCCTTCACGGATGTTAATGTCCATCAAGGCATTTATGGAAATTACAAACTTTAATGGTCATTGCGGCATCAAATGGCCATTACGGGCTTGAATGTCCACAAAGGTATTAAATGGCCATTATGGACTTTAATGTCGATTATGGACTTAATGGCCATTATGACCTTTAAGGGCCAATACGGCCTTTAATGGCCCATATGGACTCTAATGGCCATTACGAAATTTAATTTCCTTTACGGAATTTAATGGACATTATGAACTTTAATGGCCATTAAGGCTTTTAATGTCCATTCGGCCTTTATTTGTCCATTACGGACTTTAATGTCCATTAGGGCCTTTATGGAAATTACGAACTTTAATGGCCACTACGGCATTAAATAACCATTACGGGCTTGAATGTCCACTACGGCATTAAATGGCCATTATGGAATTTAATGTCGATTATAGACTTCATGGCCTTTACGGCCTTTAAGGCCAATACGGACTTTAATGTCCATTACGGCCTTTAATGGCCAGTACAGGCTTTCATGAACATTACGGCCTTTAAGGTCCATTACGGCCATTATGAACATTACGACCTTTAATGGCCATTAAGACCTTCATTGCCATTGCAGCCTATAATGTCCATTACGGACGTTAATGTCCATTATGGATTTTAATGGCCATTTCGGACTTAATGTCTATTATGGCCTTTAATGCCCATTGCAGTTTTTAATGGCCATTACGCCCTTTAATTACCATTAAGGAGTTTAATGGCCATTACGGCCTTTGAGGCCATTACGGACTTTAATTTCCATATTGGACTTTTTTCAACATTACGACCTTTAATGGCCATTAAGACCTCTATGGCCATTAAAGCCTATAATGTCCATTACGGACTTTAATGTTCATTACAGACTTTTATGTCCATTACGGACTTTAATAGCCATTACGTACTTAATGTCTGTTAAGGACTTTAATGGGCATTACGGCCTTTAATTGCCATTATGGCTTTAATGGCCATTATGGTCTTTAATGGCCAATATGGACTTTAATAGCCATTACGAACTTTAATTTCCATTACGGACTTTAATGACCATTTCCATATTTAATAGCCATTATGACCTTTATCGCCACTACAGCCTTTAATAGACATAATGGCATTTATGGTCAATACGGACTTTAAATGCCATTGCGGACTTTAATGTCCATTACGGCCTTTATGGCTATTATGGCTTTTAATGACCGTTACGGACTTTAATTTCCTTTACGGACTTTAATGACCATTTCGAAATGTAATGGCTATTATGACCTTCATGGCCACTACAGCCTTTAATGGCCATTACGGCATTTAATGGCCATTACGGCCTTTAATTGCCATTCTGGACTTTAATGGCCATGACGGCATTTATGGACATTATGGCCTTTAACAGCCAATACGGCCTTTAATGTCCATTACGGTCTTTAATGTCCATTACGGTATTTAATATCCATTACGTCCTGAATGTCCATTACGAACCTAAATATCCATTACGGCCTTTAAAGGCCATTACGGACGTTAATGGTCATTACGGACATTATGGCCATTACAGACTTTAATGTCCATTTCGCCTTTTAATGGCCATTACGGAGTTTGAAGACCAATATGCCTTTAATGTTCATTACGGCATTTAATGGCCATTATGAACATTAATGGCCATCATGGACTTTAATGGTCATTACGGCATTTAATGGCCATTACGGCCTTTAATTGCCATTCTGGACTTTAATGGCCATGACGGCCTTTATGGACATCACGACCTTAAATGGCCATTACGGACCTCTAATGGCCGATACGGACTCTAATGGACATTATGGACTTAATGTCTATTACGGCATTTAATGGACATTACGGCCATTAATTGCCATTATATATTTAATGGGCAATACAGCCTTTAATGTCCATTACGGCCTTAAATGTCCATTGCGGTATTTAATATCCATTACGGCCTGAATGTCCATTACTAACTTAAATATCCATTACGGCCTTTAAAGGCCATTACGGACGTTAATGGCCATTACGGACATTATGGCCATTACAGACTTTAATGTCCATTTCGCCCTTTAATGGCCATTATGGAGTTTGAAGACCAATATGCCTTTAATGTTCATTACGGCATTTAATGGCCATTATGAACATTAATGGCCATCATGGACTTTAATGGTCATTACGGCATTTAATGTCCATTACGGCCTTTTTTGTCCATTATGGACTTTAATGTCAATTACTGCCTTTATGGAAATTACAATCTTTAATGGCCATTATGGCATTTAATGGCCATTACGGACTTTAATGTCGATTATGGACTTAATGGCCATTACGGCATTTAATGGACATTACGGAAGTTATTTTCCATTTCGGACGTAAATGTCCATTTCGGCCTTTATAGGCCATTACAGACATTAATGGACATTACGGACATTATAGCCATTATGGCATTTAGTGTTCATTACGGATTTTTATGTCCATTACAGACTTTAAAAGCCATTACTTAAAAGGAGTTAATGCCCATTACGGCCTTTAATTGCCATTATGGCCTTTAATAGCAATTATGGCCAATATGGCCATTACTGGTTTTAATGACCATTAAGGTATTTAATGGCCAATACGGACTTTAATTTCCATTACGGTCTTTAATGACAATTACGACCTTTATGGTCATTACAGCCTTAAATGGCCAATACGGTCTTTAATGGCCATTACGGACTTTAATATCCATTATGGCCTTAATGGCCATTACGACCTTAAATGGCCATTACGACCTCTAATGGCCTATACGGACTCGGACATTTCGGACTTTAATGTCCATTATGGCCATTAATGACCATTATTCCTTTTATGTTCATTACGGCAATTAATGGCAATTACGGACATTAATGGCCCATGCGGACTTTAATGGCCATTACTGACATTAATTGCCATTACGGACTTTAATGGCCATTAGGGCCTTTATGGCCATTACGCCTTTTAATGGCCAATACTGAATTTAATGTCCATTATGGCCTTTATTGTCCTTCACGGATGTTAACGTCCATCAAGGTATTTATGGAATTTACGAACTTTAATGGTCATTGCAGGCCATTAAATGTCCATTAGGGCTTAAATGTCCACAAAGACATTAATGGCCATTATGGACTTTAATGTCGATTATGGACTTAATGGCCATTGTGACCTTTAAGGGCCAATATGGCCTTTAATGGCCCATATGGACTTTAATGGCCATTACTAAATTTAATTTCATTTATGGTCTTTAATGTACATTATAAACATTAATGGCCATTTTGGACTTAAATGTCCATTACGGCCTTAATGGCCATTACGGCCTTAAATGGCCATTATGACCTCTAATGGCCGTTACGGACTCTAATGGACATTACGGACTTTAATGGCCATTGTAGCCTTTAATGACCACTATGCCTTTAATGGTCATTACGGCAATTAATGAAAATTATGGCCATTAATGGCCATTACGGACTTTAATGAGCATTACTGACTTTAATTGCCATTCCTGACTTTAATGGCCATTACTGCCTTTATGTCCATTACGGCCTTTTAATGTCCAATACTGAATTTAATGTCCATTATGGCATTTAATGTCCTTCACGGATGTTAATGTCCATCAAGGCATTTATGGAAATTGAACTTTAATGGTCATTGCGGCATCAAATGTCCATTACGGGCTTGAATGTCCACAAAGGCATTAAATGGCCATTATGGACTTTAATGTCGATTATGGACTTAATGGCCATTATGACTTTTAAGGGCCAATACGGCCTTTAATAGCCCATATGGATTTTAATGGCCATTACGAAATTTAATTTCCTTTACGGACTTTAATATCCATTACGGCCTTAATGTCCTTTAAATGGCCATTACGACCTCTAATGGCCATTACGGATTCTAATGGCCATTATGGACTTAATGTCTGTTACGGACTTTAATGGCCATTACGCCATTAATTGCCATTATATCTTTAATGGCCAATACGGCCTTTAATGGACCATTATGGACTTTAATGGCCATTACAAAATTTAGTTTCCTTTACGGACTTTAATAGACATTATGGAACTTTAATGGCCATTATGGCTTTTACTGTCCATTACGGACTTTATTGTCCATTACGGACTTTAATGTCCATTGGGCCTTTATGGAAATTATGACCTTTAATGTCCACTACAGCATTAAATGGCCATTATGGAATTTAATGTCGATTATAGACTTCATGCCATTACGGCCTTTAAGGCCAATACGGACTTTAATGTCCATTACGGCCTTTAATGGCCAGTACAGGCTTTCATGAACATTACGGCCTTTAAGATTACGATTACGGCCATTATGAACATTACGACCTTTAATGGCCATTAAGACCTTCATTGCCATTGCAGCCTATAATGTCCATTACGGACTTTAATGTCCATTATGGATTTTAATGGCCATTTCGGACTTAATGTCTATTATGGCCTTTAATGCCCATTGCAGTTTTTAATGGCCATTACGCCCTTTAATTACCATTAAGGACTTTAATGGCCATTACGGCCTTTGAGGCCATTACGGCCTTTAATTTCCATTACGGACTTTAATGAACATTACGATCTTTAATGGCCATTAACACCTTTATGGCCATTACAGCCTATAATGTCCATTATGGACTTTAATTTTCATTACGGACTTTTATAGCCATTACGGACTTTAATGGGCATTACGGCCTTTAATTGCCATTATGGCTTTAATGGCCATTATGGTCTTTAATGGCCAATATGGACTTTAATGCCCAATACGGACTTTAACTTCAATTACGGACTTTAATGACCATTTCGATATTTAATGGCCATTATGACCTTTATCGCCACTACAGCCTTTAATAGACATTACGGCCTTTATGGCCAATACGGACATTAAATGCCATTGTGGACTTTAATGTCCATTACGGACTTAATGGCCATTACCCAAATGGCCATTACATCTTCTACGGAATCTAAAGGAATTACGGACTTTAATGTCCATTATGGACTTTAATGACCATTATGCCTTTAATGGTCATTATGGTAATTAATGGCCATCACGGCCATTAATGGCCATTACGGACTTTAATGGCCGTTACTGACTTTAATTGCCATTATGGACTTTAATGTCCATTACGGCCTTTATGGACATTATGGCCTTTAATGGCCAATACGGCCTTTCATGTCCATTACGGCCTTTAATGTCCATTGCGGTATTTAATATCCATTACGGCCTGAATGTCCATTACGAACTTAAATATCCATTACGGCCTTTAAAGGCCATTACGGACATTAATGGCCATTACGGACAATATGGCCATTACAGACTTTAATGTCCATTTCGCCCTTTAATGGCCATTACGGAGTTTGAAGACCAATATGCCTTTAATGTTCATTACGGCATTTAATGGCCATTATGATCATTAATGGCCCTCATGGACTTTAATGGTCATTACGGCATTTAATGTCCATTACGGCCTTTTTGTCCATTATGGACTTTAATGTCAATTACTGCCTTTATGGAAATTACAATCTTTAATGGCCATAGGCTTAATGGCCATTACGGACTTTAATGTCGTTTATGGACTTAATGGCCATTACGGCATTTAATGGACATTACGGAAGTTATTTTCCATTTCGGACGTAAATGTCCATTTCGGCCTTTATAGGCCATTACAGACATTAATGGACATTACGGACATTATAGCCATTATGGATTTAGTGTTCATTACAGATTTTTATGTCCATTACAGACTTAAAAGCCATTACGGAGTTAATGCCCATTACGGCCTTTAATTGCCATTATGGACTTTAATAGCAATTATGGCCAATATGGCCATTACTGACTTTAATGACCATTAAGGTATTTAATGGCCAATTACGGACTTTAATTTCCATTACGGTCTTTAATGACCATTACGACCTTTATGGCCATTACAGCCTTAAATGGCCAATACGGCCTTTAATGTCCATTACGGACTTTAATATCCATTACGGCCTTAATGGCCATTATGACCTTAAATGGCCATTACGACCTAAATGGCCGATACGGACTCTAATGGACATTTCGGACATTAATGTCCATTATGGCCATTAATGACCATTATGGGCTTGAATGTCCACTGCCAGGCATTAAATGGCCATTACTGAATTTAATGTTGATTATTGACTTCATGGCCATATGGCCTTTAATGGCCATTGGACGTTATTTCCCTTTGGGCGAATGTCCATTACGGCCTTTAATGGCCAGTACAGGCCTTTAATGGACATTATGCGAATGGCCATTAAATGGCATTAGTGTCCATAGATTTTTATGTCCATAACAAACTTTAAAAGCCATTACGGAGTTAATGCCCATTACGGCCTTTAATTGCCATTATGGCCTTTAATAGCAATTATGGCCAATATGGCCATTACTGACTTTAATGACCATTAAGGTATTTAATGGCCAATACGGACTTTAATTTCCATTACGGACTTTAATGACCATTACGACCTTTATGGCCATTACAGCCTTAAATGGCCATTACGGCCTTTAATGTCCATTACGGACTTTAATATCCATTATGGCCTTAATGGCCATTATGACCTTAAATGGCCATTACGACGTCTAATGGCCGATACAGACTCTAATGGACATTACGGACTTTAATATCCATTATGCCATTAATGACCATTATACCTTTTATGGTCATTACGGCAATTAATGGCAATCACGGCCTTTAATGGCCCATGTGGACTTAATGGCCGTTACTGACATTAATCTCGGACTTTAATGGACATTAGGGCCTTTATGGCCATTATGCCTTTTAATGGCCAATATTATCTTTAATGTACATTATGGCTTTAATTTCCTTCACAGATTTTAATGACCATCAAGTCATTAATGGAAATTATGACCTTTATGGCCATTGGGCCATTAAATGTCCATTACAGGCTTTAATGGCCACAAAGGCCTTTAATGGCCATTCTGGACTTTAATGTCGATTATGGACTTAATGGCCATTATGACCTTTAAGGACCAATATCCTGGCCTTTAATGGCCATTACGGTATTTAATTTCCTTTACGGCTTTAATGGACATTATGAACTTTAATGGCCATTAAGGCTTTTAACGTCCATTACAGCCTTTATTGTCCATTACGGACTTTAATATCCACTAGGGCCCTTCATGGAAATTACGACCGTTATTGGCCACTACGGATTAAATGACCATTACGGGTGCCTCGAATGTCCACTACGGCATTAAATGGCCATTATGGACATTAATGCCCATTTTGGACTTTCATTGTCATTACGGCATTTAAGTCCATTACGGACTTTATTGTCCATTAGGGCCTTTATGAACATTAGGAAACTTTAATGGCCATTAAGGCCTTCATGGCCATTGCAGCCTATAATGTCCATTACGGACTTAATGTCCATTACGGATTTTAATGGCCATTTGTACTTAATGTTATTATGGCTTCAACCTTTCGGATTATAAATGGCCATTACGGCCTTTAATTAGCCATTACGGACATTAATGGCCATTCTAGCATTATGGCACTTTTCCATAATGGACTTTAGTGAACATTACGCCTTTATTAGGCCATTACAGACCCTATGGCCATTAAAGCCTATAATGTCCATTACGGATTTAATGTCCATTACGGCCTTTAATGGGCATTACGTACTTAATGCCCGTTACGGCCTTTAATGGCCATTATGGCCTTTAATTGCCACTATGGCCATAATGGCCATTACTGGACTTTAATGGCTATTATGGTCTTTAATGGCCATATGGACTTTAATATCCATTACGGACTTTAATGACCATTTCGATATTTAATGGCCATTATGACCTTTATCGCCACTACAGCCTTTAATAGACATTATGGCCTTTATGGCCAATACGGACTTTAAATGCCATTGCGGACTTTAATGTCCATTACGGCCTTTATGGCTATTATGGCCTTTAATGGCCAATACGGACTTTAATGGCCATTACGGACTTTAATTTCCTTTACGGACTTTAATGACCATTTTGACATGTAATGGCTATTGTGACCTTTATGGCCACTATAGACTTTAATGGCCATTAAGGCCTTTAATTGCCATTCTGGACTTTAATGGCCATGACGGCATTTATGGACATTATGGCCTTTAACAGCCAATACGGCCTTTAATGTCCATTACGGTCTTTAATGTCCATTACGGTATTTAATATCCATTACGTCCTGAATGTCCATTACGAACCTAAATATCCATTACGGCCTTTAAAGGCCATTACGGACGTTAATGGTCATTACGGACATTATGGCCATTACAGACTTTAATGTCCATTTCGCCCTTTAATGGCCATTACGGAGTTTGAAGACCAATATGCCTTTAATGTTCATTACGGCATTTAATGGCCATTATGAACATTAATGGCCATCATGGACTTTAATGGTCATTACGGCATTTAATGTCCATTACGGCCTTTATTGTCCATTACGGACTTTAATGTCAATTACTGCCTTTATGGATATTACAATCTTTAATGGCCATTATGGCATTTAATGGCCATTACGGACTTTAATGTCGTTTATGGACTTAATGGCCATTACGGCATTTAATGGACATTACGGAAGTTATTTTCCATTTCGGACGTAAATGTCCATTTCGGCCTTTATAGGCCATTACAGACATTAATGGACATTAAGGACATTATAGCCATTATGACATTTAGTGTTCATTACAGATTTTTATGTCCATTACAGACTTTAAAAGCCATTACGGAGTTAATGCCCATTACAGCCTTTAATTGCCATTATGGCCTTTAATAGAATTATGGCCAATATGGCCATTACTGACTTTAATGACCATTAAGGTATTTAATGGCCAATACGGACTTTAATTTCCATTACGGATTTAATGACCATTACGAACTTTTTGGCCATTAGAGCCTTAAATGGCCATTATGGACTTTAATATCCATTACGGCCTTAATGGCCATTAGGACCTCTAATGGCCGATACGGACTCTAATGGACATTACGGACTTTAATGTCCATTATGGCCATTAATGACCATTATTCCTTTTATGTTCATTACGGCAATTAATGGCAATTACGGACTTTAATGGCCCATGCGGACTTTAATGGCCATTACTGACATTAATTGCCATTACGGACTTTAATGGCCGTTAGGACCTTTATGGCCATTATGTATTTTAATGGCCAATACTGTATTTAATGTCCATGATGGCATTTATTGTCCTTCACGGATGTTAATGTCCATCAAGGCATTTATGGAAATTACGAACTTTAATGGTCATTGGGGCATTAAATGTCCATTATGTGCTTGAATGTCCACAAAGGTATTAAATGGCCATTATGGACTTTAATGTCGATTATGGACTTAATGGCCATTATGACCTTTAAGGGACAATATGGCCTTTAATGGCCCGTATGGACTTTAATGGCCATTACGAAGTTTAATTTCTTTACGGACTTTAATGGACATTATGAACTTTAATGGCCATTACGGACTTTAATATCCATTACGGCCTTAATGGCCATTACGACCTTAAATGGCCATTACGACCTCTAATGGCCGATACGGACTCTAATGGACATTACGGACTTTAATGTTCATTATGGCCATTAATGACCATTATTCCTTTTATGGTCATTAAGGCAATTAATGGCAATTACGGACATTAATGGCTAATTCGGAAGTTAATGGCTATTACTGACTTTAATTGCCATTACGGACATTAATGGCCATTACGGCCTTCATGGCCATTACGGCATTTAATGGCCAATACTGAATTTATTGTCCATTACGGCCTTTATTGTCCTTCACGGATGTTAATGTCCATCAAGGCATTTATGGAAATTACAAACTTTAATGGTCATTGCGGCATCAAATGGCCATTACGGGCTTGAATGTCCACAAAGGTATTAAATGGCCATTATGGACTTTAATGTCGATTATGGACTTAATGGCCATTATGACCTTTAAGGGCCAATACGGCCTTTAATGGCCCATATGGACTCTAATGGCCATTACGAAATTTAATTTCCTTTACGGAATTTAATGGACATTATGAACTTTAATGGCCATTAAGGCTTTTAATGTCCATTCGGCCTTTATTTGTCCATTACGGACTTTAATGTCCATTAGGGCCTTTATGGAAATTACGAACTTTAATGGCCACTACGGCATTAAATAACCATTACGGGCTTGAATGTCCACTACGGCATTAAATGGCCATTATGGAATTTAATGTCGATTATAGACTTCATGGCCTTTACGGCCTTTAAGGCCAATACGGACTTTAATGTCCATTACGGCCTTTAATGGCCAGTACAGGCTTTCATGAACATTACGGCCTTTAAGGTCCATTACGGCCATTATGAACATTACGACCTTTAATGGCCATTAAGACCTTCATTGCCATTGCAGCCTATAATGTCCATTACGGACGTTAATGTCCATTATGGATTTTAATGGCCATTTCGGACTTAATGTCTATTATGGCCTTTAATGCCCATTGCAGTTTTTAATGGCCATTACGCCCTTTAATTACCATTAAGGAGTTTAATGGCCATTACGGCCTTTGAGGCCATTACGGACTTTAATTTCCATATTGGACTTTTTTCAACATTACGACCTTTAATGGCCATTAAGACCTCTATGGCCATTAAAGCCTATAATGTCCATTACGGACTTTAATGTTCATTACAGACTTTTATGTCCATTACGGACTTTAATAGCCATTACGTACTTAATGTCTGTTAAGGACTTTAATGGGCATTACGGCCTTTAATTGCCATTATGGCTTTAATGGCCATTATGGTCTTTAATGGCCAATATGGACTTTAATAGCCATTACGAACTTTAATTTCCATTACGGACTTTAATGACCATTTCCATATTTAATAGCCATTATGACCTTTATCGCCACTACAGCCTTTAATAGACATAATGGCATTTATGGTCAATACGGACTTTAAATGCCATTGCGGACTTTAATGTCCATTACGGCCTTTATGGCTATTATGGCTTTTAATGACCGTTACGGACTTTAATTTCCTTTACGGACTTTAATGACCATTTCGAAATGTAATGGCTATTATGACCTTCATGGCCACTACAGCCTTTAATGGCCATTACGGCATTTAATGGCCATTACGGCCTTTAATTGCCATTCTGGACTTTAATGGCCATGACGGCATTTATGGACATTATGGCCTTTAACAGCCAATACGGCCTTTAATGTCCATTACGGTCTTTAATGTCCATTACGGTATTTAATATCCATTACGTCCTGAATGTCCATTACGAACCTAAATATCCATTACGGCCTTTAAAGGCCATTACGGACGTTAATGGTCATTACGGACATTATGGCCATTACAGACTTTAATGTCCATTTCGCCTTTTAATGGCCATTACGGAGTTTGAAGACCAATATGCCTTTAATGTTCATTACGGCATTTAATGGCCATTATGAACATTAATGGCCATCATGGACTTTAATGGTCATTACGGCATTTAATGTCCTTTACGGCCTTTATTGTCCATTACGGACTTTAATGTCAATTACTGCCTTTATGGATATTACAATCTTTAATGGGCATTATGGCATTTAATGGCCATTACGGACTTTAAAGTCGTTTATGGACTTAATGGCCATTACGGCATTTAATGGACATTACGGAAGTTATTTTCCAGTTCAGACGTAAATGTCCATTTCGGCCTTTATAGGCCATTACAGACATTAATGGACATTACGGACATTATAGCTATTATGGCATTTAGTGTTCATTATGGATTTTTATGTCCATTACAGACTTTAAAAGCCATTATGGCCTTTAATAGAATTATGGCCAATATGGCCATTACTGACTTTAATGACCATTAAGGTATTTAATGGCCAATACGGACTTTAATTTCCATTACGGACTTTAATGACCATTACGAACTTTTTCGCCATTAGAGCCTTAAATGGCCATTACGGACTTTAATGGCCATTATGGACTTTAATATCCATTACGGCCTTAATGGCCATTACGACCTCTAATGGCCGATACGGACTCTAATGGACATTACGGACTTTAATGTCCATTATGGTCTTTAATGACCATTATGCCTTTTATGGTCATTATGGTATTTAATGGCAATCACGGCCATTAATGGCCAATACGGACTTTAATGGCCGTTACTGACTTTAATTGCCATTACGGACATTAATGGCCATTACGGCTTTTAATGGCCAATACTGAATTTAATGTCCATTACTGCCTTTACTGTCCTTCACGGATGTTAATGTCCATCAAGGCATTTATGGAAATTACGAACTTTAATGGTCATTGCAGGATCAAATGGCCATAACGGGCTTGAATGTCCACAAAGGCATTAAATGGCCATTATGGACTTTAATGTCGATTATGGACTTAATGGCCATTATGACCTTTAAGGTCCAATACGGCCTTTAATGGCCCAGATGGACTTTAATGGCCATTACGAAATTTAATTTCCTTTACAGACTTTAATGGACATTAGGAACTTTAATGGCCATTAAGGCTTTTAATGTCAATTCAGCCTTTATTGTCCATTACGGACTTTAATGTCCACTATGGCCTTTATGGAAATTACAACCGTTAATGGCCACTACGGCATTAAATAACCTTTAGGGGCTTGAATGTCCACTACGGCATTAAATGGCCATTATGGAATTTACTGTCGATTATGGACTTCATGTCCATTACGGCCTTTATTGTCCATTATGGACTTTAATGTCAATTACTGCCTTTATGGAAATTACAATCTTTAATGGCCATTATGGCATTTAATGGCCATTACGGACTTTAATGTCGTTTATGGACTTTATGGCCATTACGGCATTTAATGGACATTATGGAAGTTATTTTCCATTTCGGACGTAAATGTCCATTTTGGCCTTTATAGGCCATTACAGACATTAATGGACATTACGGACATTATAGCCATTATGGCATTTAGTGTTCATTACGCATTTTTATGTCCATTACAGACTTTAAAAGCCATTACGGAGTTAATGCCCATTACGGCCTTTAATTGCCATTATGGCCTTTAATAGCAATTATGGCCAATAAGGCCATTAGTGACTTTAATGACCATTAAGGTATTTAATGGCCAATACGGACTTTAATTTCCATTACGGACTTTAATGACCATTACGACCTTTATGGCCATTAGAGCCTTAAATGGCCATTACGGACTTTAATGGCCATTACGGACCTTAATATCCATTATGGACTTAATGGCCATTACGACCTTAAATGGCCATTACGTCCTCTAATGGCCGATACGGACTCTAATGGACATACGGACTTATTGTCCATTATGGCCTTTAATGACCATTATACCTTTATGGTCATTATGGTATTTAATGGCAATCACGGCCATTAATGTCCAATACAGACTTTAATGGCCGTTACTGACTTTAATTGCCATTATGGACTTTAATGTCCATTACGGCCATTATGGCTATTATGGCCTTTAATGGCCAATACGGACTTTAATGGTCTTTACGGACTTTAATTTCCTTTACAGACTTTAATGACCTTTTCGACATGTAATGGCTATTATGACCTTTATGGCCACTATAGACTTTAATGGCCATTACGGCCTTTAATGGCCATTACGGCCTTTAATTGCCATTCTGGACTTTAATGGCCATGACGGCATTTATGGACATTATGGCCTTTAATGGACAATACGGCCTTTAATGTCCATTACGGTCTTTAATGTCCATTACGGTATTTAATATCCATTATGGCCTGAATGTCCATTACGAACTTAAATATTCATTACGGCCTTTAAAGGCCATTACCGACGTTAATGGATATTACGGACATTATGGCCATTACAGACTTTAATGTCCATTTCGCCCTTTATTGGCCATTACGGAGTTTGAAGACCAATATGCCTCTAATGTTCATTACGGCATTTAATGGCCATTATGAACATTAATGCCCATTTTGGACTTTAATTGTCATTACGGCATTTAATGTTCATTACGGCCTTTATTGTCCATTATGGACTTTAATGTCAATTACTGCCTTTATGGAAATTACAATCTTTAATGGCCATTATGGCATTTAATGGCCATTACGGACTTTAATGTCATTTATGGACTTAATGGCCATTACGGCATTTAATGGACATTACGGAAGTTATTTTCCATTTCGGACGTAAATGTCCATTTCGGCCTTCATAGGCCATTACAGACATTATGGACATTACGGACATTATAGCCATTATGGCATTTAGTGTTCATTACGCATTTTTATGTCCATTACAGACTTTAAAAGCCATTACGGAGTTAATGTCCATTACGGCCTTTAATGGGCATTACATTCTTTAATGCCCATTACGGCCTTTATTGCCATTATGGCCTTTAATAGCAATTATGGCCAATATGGCCATTACTGACTTTAATGACCATTAAGGTATTTAATGGCCAATACGGATTTTAATTTCCATTACGGACTTTAATGACCATTTCGATATTTAATGGCCATTATGACCTTTATCGCCACTACAGCCTTTAATAGACATTATGGCCTTTATGGCCAATACGGACTTTAAATGCCATTGCGGACTTTAATGTCCATTACGGCCTTTATGGCTATTATGGCCTTTAATGGCCAATACGGACTTTAATGGCCATTACGGACTTTAATTTCCTTTACGGACTTTAATGACCATTTTGACATGTAATGGCTATTGTGACCTTTATGGCCACTATAGACTTTAATGGCCATTAAGGCCTTTAATTGCCATTCTGGACTTTAATGGCCATGACGGCATTTATGGACATTATGGCCTTTAACAGCCAATACGGCCTTTAATGTCCATTACGGTCTTTAATGTCCATTACGGTATTTAATATCCATTACGTCCTGAATGTCCATTACGAACCTAAATATCCATTACGGCCTTTAAAGGCCATTACGGACGTTAATGGTCATTACGGACATTATGGCCATTACAGACTTTAATGTCCATTTCGCCCTTTAATGGCCATTACGGAGTTTGAAGACCAATATGCCTTTAATGTTCATTACGGCATTTAATGGCCATTATGAACATTAATGGCCATCATGGACTTTAATGGTCATTACGGCATTTAATGTCCATTACGGCCTTTATTGTCCATTACGGACTTTAATGTCAATTACTGCCTTTATGGATATTACAATCTTTAATGGCCATTATGGCATTTAATGGCCATTACGGACTTTAATGTCGTTTATGGACTTAATGGCCATTACGGCATTTAATGGACATTACGGAAGTTATTTTCCATTTCGGACGTAAATGTCCATTTCGGCCTTTATAGGCCATTACAGACATTAATGGACATTAAGGACATTATAGCCATTATGACATTTAGTGTTCATTACAGATTTTTATGTCCATTACAGACTTTAAAAGCCATTACGGAGTTAATGCCCATTACAGCCTTTAATTGCCATTATGGCCTTTAATAGAATTATGGCCAATATGGCCATTACTGACTTTAATGACCATTAAGGTATTTAATGGCCAATACGGACTTTAATTTCCATTACGGATTTAATGACCATTACGAACTTTTTGGCCATTAGAGCCTTAAATGGCCATTATGGACTTTAATATCCATTACGGCCTTAATGGCCATTAGGACCTCTAATGGCCGATACGGACTCTAATGGACATTACGGACTTTAATGTCCATTATGGCCATTAATGACCATTATTCCTTTTATGTTCATTACGGCAATTAATGGCAATTACGGACTTTAATGGCCCATGCGGACTTTAATGGCCATTACTGACATTAATTGCCATTACGGACTTTAATGGCCGTTAGGACCTTTATGGCCATTATGTATTTTAATGGCCAATACTGTATTTAATGTCCATGATGGCATTTATTGTCCTTCACGGATGTTAATGTCCATCAAGGCATTTATGGAAATTACGAACTTTAATGGTCATTGGGGCATTAAATGTCCATTATGTGCTTGAATGTCCACAAAGGTATTAAATGGCCATTATGGACTTTAATGTCGATTATGGACTTAATGGCCATTATGACCTTTAAGGGACAATATGGCCTTTAATGGCCCGTATGGACTTTAATGGCCATTACGAAGTTTAATTTCTTTACGGACTTTAATGGACATTATGAACTTTAATGGCCATTACGGACTTTAATATCCATTACGGCCTTAATGGCCATTACGACCTTAAATGGCCATTACGACCTCTAATGGCCGATACGGACTCTAATGGACATTACGGACTTTAATGTTCATTATGGCCATTAATGACCATTATTCCTTTTATGGTCATTAAGGCAATTAATGGCAATTACGGACATTAATGGCTAATTCGGAAGTTAATGGCTATTACTGACTTTAATTGCCATTACGGACATTAATGGCCATTACGGCCTTCATGGCCATTACGGCATTTAATGGCCAATACTGAATTTATTGTCCATTACGGCCTTTATTGTCCTTCACGGATGTTAATGTCCATCAAGGCATTTATGGAAATTACAAACTTTAATGGTCATTGCGGCATCAAATGGCCATTACGGGCTTGAATGTCCACAAAGGTATTAAATGGCCATTATGGACTTTAATGTCGATTATGGACTTAATGGCCATTATGACCTTTAAGGGCCAATACGGCCTTTAATGGCCCATATGGACTCTAATGGCCATTACGAAATTTAATTTCCTTTACGGAATTTAATGGACATTATGAACTTTAATGGCCATTAAGGCTTTTAATGTCCATTCGGCCTTTATTTGTCCATTACGGACTTTAATGTCCATTAGGGCCTTTATGGAAATTACGAACTTTAATGGCCACTACGGCATTAAATAACCATTACGGGCTTGAATGTCCACTACGGCATTAAATGGCCATTATGGAATTTAATGTCGATTATAGACTTCATGGCCTTTACGGCCTTTAAGGCCAATACGGACTTTAATGTCCATTACGGCCTTTAATGGCCAGTACAGGCTTTCATGAACATTACGGCCTTTAAGGTCCATTACGGCCATTATGAACATTACGACCTTTAATGGCCATTAAGACCTTCATTGCCATTGCAGCCTATAATGTCCATTACGGACGTTAATGTCCATTATGGATTTTAATGGCCATTTCGGACTTAATGTCTATTATGGCCTTTAATGCCCATTGCAGTTTTTAATGGCCATTACGCCCTTTAATTACCATTAAGGAGTTTAATGGCCATTACGGCCTTTGAGGCCATTACGGACTTTAATTTCCATATTGGACTTTTTTCAACATTACGACCTTTAATGGCCATTAAGACCTCTATGGCCATTAAAGCCTATAATGTCCATTACGGACTTTAATGTTCATTACAGACTTTTATGTCCATTACGGACTTTAATAGCCATTACGTACTTAATGTCTGTTAAGGACTTTAATGGGCATTACGGCCTTTAATTGCCATTATGGCTTTAATGGCCATTATGGTCTTTAATGGCCAATATGGACTTTAATAGCCATTACGAACTTTAATTTCCATTACGGACTTTAATGACCATTTCCATATTTAATAGCCATTATGACCTTTATCGCCACTACAGCCTTTAATAGACATAATGGCATTTATGGTCAATACGGACTTTAAATGCCATTGCGGACTTTAATGTCCATTACGGCCTTTATGGCTATTATGGCTTTTAATGACCGTTACGGACTTTAATTTCCTTTACGGACTTTAATGACCATTTCGAAATGTAATGGCTATTATGACCTTCATGGCCACTACAGCCTTTAATGGCCATTACGGCATTTAATGGCCATTACGGCCTTTAATTGCCATTCTGGACTTTAATGGCCATGACGGCATTTATGGACATTATGGCCTTTAACAGCCAAATACGGCCTTTAATGTCCATTACGGTCTTTAATGTCCATTACGGTATTTAATATCCATTACGTCCTGAATGTCCATTACTGAACCTAAATATCCATTACGGCCTTTAAAGGCCATTACGGACGTTAATGGTCATTACGGACATTATGGCCATTACAGACTTTAATGTCCATTTCGCCTTTTAATGGCCATTACGGAGTTTGAAGACCAATATGCCTTTAATGTTCATTACGGCATTTAATGGCCATTATGAACATTAATGGCCATCATGGACTTTAATGGTCATTACGGCATTTAATGTCCTTTACGGCCTTTATTGTCCATTACGGACTTTAATGTCAATTACTGCCTTTATGGATATTACAATCTTTAATGGGCATTATGGCATTTAATGGCCATTACGGACTTTAAAGTCGTTTATGGACTTAATGGCCATTACGGCATTTAATGGACATTACGGAAGTTATTTTCCAGTTCAGACGTAAATGTCCATTTCGGCCTTTATAGGCCATTACAGACATTAATGGACATTACGGACATTATAGCTATTATGGCATTTAGTGTTCATTATGGATTTTTATGTCCATTACAGACTTTAAAAGCCATTATGGCCTTTAATAGAATTATGGCCAATATGGCCATTACTGACTTTAATGACCATTAAGGTATTTAATGGCCAATACGGACTTTAATTTCCATTACGGACTTTAATGACCATTACGAACTTTTTCGCCATTAGAGCCTTAAATGGCCATTACGGACTTTAATGGCCATTATGGACTTTAATATCCATTACGGCCTTAATGGCCATTACGACCTCTAATGGCCGATACGGACTCTAATGGACATTACGGACTTTAATGTCCATTATGGTCTTTAATGACCATTATGCCTTTTATGGTCATTATGGTATTTAATGGCAATCACGGCCATTAATGGCCAATACGGACTTTAATGGCCGTTACTGACTTTAATTGCCATTACGGACATTAATGGCCATTACGGCTTTTAATGGCCAATACTGAATTTAATGTCCATTACTGCCTTTACTGTCCTTCACGGATGTTAATGTCCATCAAGGCATTTATGGAAATTACGAACTTTAATGGTCATTGCAGGATCAAATGGCCATAACGGGCTTGAATGTCCACAAAGGCATTAAATGGCCATTATGGACTTTAATGTCGATTATGGACTTAATGGCCATTATGACCTTTAAGGTCCAATACGGCCTTTAATGGCCCAGATGGACTTTAATGGCCATTACGAAATTTAATTTCCTTTACAGACTTTAATGGACATTAGGAACTTTAATGGCCATTAAGGCTTTTAATGTCAATTCAGCCTTTATTGTCCATTACGGACTTTAATGTCCACTATGGCCTTTATGGAAATTACAACCGTTAATGGCCACTACGGCATTAAATAACCTTTAGGGGCTTGAATGTCCACTACGGCATTAAATGGCCATTATGGAATTTACTGTCGATTATGGACTTCATGTCCATTACGGCCTTTATTGTCCATTATGGACTTTAATGTCAATTACTGCCTTTATGGAAATTACAATCTTTAATGGCCATTATGGCATTTAATGGCCATTACGGACTTTAATGTCGTTTATGGACTTTATGGCCATTACGGCATTTAATGGACATTATGGAAGTTATTTTCCATTTCGGACGTAAATGTCCATTTTGGCCTTTATAGGCCATTACAGACATTAATGGACATTACGGACATTATAGCCATTATGGCATTTAGTGTTCATTACGCATTTTTATGTCCATTACAGACTTTAAAAGCCATTACGGAGTTAATGCCCATTACGGCCTTTAATTGCCATTATGGCCTTTAATAGCAATTATGGCCAATAAGGCCATTAGTGACTTTAATGACCATTAAGGTATTTAATGGCCAATACGGACTTTAATTTCCATTACGGACTTTAATGACCATTACGACCTTTATGGCCATTAGAGCCTTAAATGGCCATTACGGACTTTAATGGCCATTACGGACCTTAATATCCATTATGGACTTAATGGCCATTACGACCTTAAATGGCCATTACGTCCTCTAATGGCCGATACGGACTCTAATGGACATTACGGACTTATTGTCCATTATGGCCTTTAATGACCATTATACCTTTTATGGTCATTATGGTATTTAATGGCAATCACGGCCATTAATGTCCAATACAGACTTTAATGGCCGTTACTGACTTTAATTGCCATTATGGACTTTAATGTCCATTACGGCCATTATGGCTATTATGGCCTTTAATGGCCAATACGGACTTTAATGGTCTTTACGGACTTTAATTTCCTTTACAGACTTTAATGACCTTTTCGACATGTAATGGCTATTATGACCTTTATGGCCACTATAGACTTTAATGGCCATTACGGCCTTTAATGGCCATTATGGCCTTTAATTGCCATTCTGGACTTTAATGGCCATGACGGCATTTATGGACATTATGGCCTTTAATGGACAATACGGCCTTTAATGTCCATTACGGTCTTTAATGTCCATTACGGTATTTAATATCCATTATGGCCTGAATGTCCATTACGAACTTAAATATTCATTACGGCCTTTAAAGGCCATTACCGACGTTAATGGATATTACGGACATTATGGCCATTACAGACTTTAATGTCCATTTCGCCCTTTATTGGCCATTACGGAGTTTGAAGACCAATATGCCTCTAATGTTCATTACGGCATTTAATGGCCATTATGAACATTAATGCCCATTTTGGACTTTAATTGTCATTACGACATTAATGGACATTACGGACATTATAGCTATTATGGCATTTAGTGTTCATTATGGATTTTTATGTCCATTACAGACTTTAAAAGCCATTATGGCCTTTAATAGAATTATGGCCAATATGGCCATTACTGACTTTAATGACCATTAAGGTATTTAATGGTCAATACGGACTTTAATTTCCATTACGGACTTTAATGACCTTTACGACCTTTTTGGCCATTAGAGCCTTAAATGGCCATTACGGACTTTAATGGCCATTATGGACTTTAATATCCATTACGGCCTTAATGGCCATTACGACCTCTAATGGCCGATACGGACTCTAATGGACATTACGGACTTTAATGTCCATTATGGTCTTTAATGACCATTATGCCTTTTATGGTCATTATGGTATTTAATGGCAATCACGGCCATTAATGGCCAATACGGACTTTAATGGCCATTACTGACTTTAATTGCCATTACGGACATTAATGGCTATTACGGCTTTTAATGGCCAATACTGAATTTAATGTCCATTACTGCCTTTACTGTCCTTCACGGATGTTAATGTCCATCAAGGCATTTATGGAAATTACGAACTTTAATGGTCATTGCAGGATCAAATGGCCATAACGGGCTTGAATGTCCACAAAGGCATTAAATGGCCATTATGGACTTTAATGTCGATTATGGACTTAATGGCCATTATGACCTTTAAGGTCCAATACGGCCTTTAATGGCCCAGATGGACTTTAATGGCCATTACGAAATTTAATTTCCTTTACAGACTTTAATGGACATTAGGAACTTTAATGGCCATTAAGGCTTTTAATGTCAATTCAGCCTTTATTGTCCATTACGGACTTTAATGTCCACTATGGCCTTTATGGAAATTACAACCGTTAATGGCCACTACGGCATTAAATAACCTTTAGGGGCTTGAATGTCCACTACGGCATTAAATGGCCATTATGGAATTTACTGTCGATTATGGACTTCATGTCCATTACGGCCTTTATTGTCCATTATGGACTTTAATGTCAATTACTGCCTTTATGGAAATTACAATCTTTAATGGCCATTATGGCATTTAATGGCCATTACGGACTTTAAAGTCGTTTATGGACTTTATGGCCATTACGGCATTTAATGGACATTATGGAAGTTATTTTCCATTTCGGACGTAAATGTCCATTTTGGCCTTTATAGGCCATTACAGACATTAATGGACATTACGGACATTATAGCCATTATGGCATTTAGTGTTCATTACGCATTTTTATGTCCATTACAGACTTTAAAAGCCATTACGGAGTTAATGCCCATTACGGCCTTTAATTGCCATTATGGCCTTTAATAGCAATTATGGCCAATAAGGCCATTAGTGACTTTAATGACCATTAAGGTATTTAATGGCCAATACGGACTTTAATTTCCATTACGGACTTTAATGACCATTACGACCTTTATGGCCATTAGAGCCTTAAATGGCCATTACGGACTTTAATGGCCATTACGGACCTTAATATCCATTATGGACTTAATGGCCATTACGACCTTAAATGGCCATTACGTCCTCTAATGGCCGATACGGACTCTAATGGACATTACGGACTTTATTGTCCATTATGGCCTTTAATGACCATTATACCTTTTATGGTCATTATGGTATTTAATGGCAATCACGGCCATTAATGTCCAATACAGACTTTAATGGCCGTTACTGACTTTAATTGCCATTATGGACTTTAATGTCCATTACGGCCATTATGGCTATTATGGCCTTTAATGGCCAATACGGACTTTAATGGTCTTTACGGACTTTAATTTCCTTTACAGACTTTAATGACCTTTTCGACATGTAATGGCTATTATGACCTTTATGGCCACTATAGACTTTAATGGCCATTACGGCCTTTAATGGCCATTATGGCCTTTAATTGCCATTCTGGACTTTAATGGCCATGACGGCATTTATGGACATTATGGCCTTTAATGGACAATACGGCCTTTAATGTCCATTACGGTCTTTAATGTCCATTACGGTATTTAATATCCATTATGGCCTGAATGTCCATTACGAACTTAAATATTCATTACGGCCTTTAAAGGCCATTACCGACGTTAATGGATATTACGGACATTATGGCCATTACAGACTTTAATGTCCATTTCGCCCTTTATTGGCCATTACGGAGTTTGAAGACCAATATGCCTCTAATGTTCATTACGGCATTTAATGGCCATTATGAACATTAATGCCCATTTTGGACTTTAATTGTCATTACGGCATTTAATGTTCATTACGGCCTTTATTGTCCATTATGGACTTTAATGTCAATTACTGCCTTTATGGAAATTACAATCTTTAATGGCCATTATGGCAT